>NC_091996.1:21590829-21679282 GCF_044704955.1 Pristiophorus japonicus
CCTTCATAAGAACATAAGAATTAGGAAACAGGAGTAGGCCATCTAGCCCCTCGAGCCTGCTCCGCCATTCAAAAAGATCATGGCTGATCTGGCCGTGGACTCAGCTCCACTTATCCGCCCGCTCCCCGTAACCCTTAATTCCCTTATTAGTTAAAAATCTATCTATCTGTGATTTGAATACATTCAATGAGCTAGCCTCAACTGCTTCCTTGGGCAGAGAATTCCATAGATTCACAACCCTCTGGGAGAAGAAATTCCTTCTCAACTCGGTTTTAAATTGGCTCCCCCGTATTTTGAGGCTGTGCCTCCTAGTTCTAGTCTCCCCGACCAGTGGAAACAACCTCTCTGCCTCTATCTTATCTATCCCTTTCATTATTTTGAATGTTTCTATAAGATCACCTCTCATCCTTCTGAACTCCAACGAGTAAAGACCCAGTCTACTCAATCTATCATCATAAGGTAACCCCCTCATCTCCGGAATCAGCCTAGTGAATCGTCTCTGTACCCCATCCAAGGCTAGTATATCCTTCCTTAAATAAGGTGACCAAAACTGCACGCAGTACTCCAGGTGCAGCCTCACCAATACCCTATACAGTTGCAGCAGGACCTCCCTGCTTTTGTACTCCATCTCTCTCGCAATGAAGGCCAACATTCCATTCGCCTTCCTGATTACCTGCTGCACCTGAAAACTAACTTTTTGGGATTCATGCACAGGATCCAAAAAGAGTTTCATGCACAAGGACCCCCAGGTCCCTCTGCACCGCAGCATGTTGTAATTTCCCCCCATTCAAATAATATTCCCTTTTACTGTTTTTTTTTTCCAAGGTGGATGACCTCCCATTTTCCGATATTGTATTCCATCTGCCAAACCTTAGCCCATTCGCTTAACCTATCTAAATCTCTTTGCAGCCTCTCTGTGTCCTCTACACAACCCGCTTTCCCACTAATCTTTGTGCCATCTGCAAATTTTGTTACACTACACTCTGTCCCCTCTTCCAGGTCATCTATGTATATTGTAAACAGTTGTGGTCCCAGCACCGATCCCTGTGGCACACCACTAACCACCGATTTCCAACCCGAAAAGGACCCATTTATCCCGACTCTCTGCTTTCTGTTAGCCAGCCAATTCTCTATCCATGCTAATACATTTCCTCTGACTCCGCATACCTTTATCTTCTGCAGTAACCTTTTGTGTGGCACCTTATCGAATGCCTTTTGGAAATCTAAATACATCACATCCATCGGTACACCTCTATCCACCATGCTCATTATATCCTCAAAGAATTCCAGTAAATTAGTTAAACATGATTTCCCCTTCATGAATCCATGTTGCGTCTGCTTGATTGCACTATTCCTATCTAGTTACCCCACTCCCGGATCCTACAGGGTAGGATAAAGAAAAAAAGGGAGGCTTATGACAGATGCCGAGGACTAAATACTGCAGAATCTCTAGAGGAGTAGAGAAAGTGCAGGGGTGAAATTAAAAAGGATATTAGGAAAGCAAAAAGAGAGAGCATGAAAAATTTCTGGCAAGTAAAATCAAGGAAAACCAAAGATGTTTTCTAAATATATTAAGAGCAAGAGGATAACTAAAGAAAGGGTAGGGCCCATTCGAGACCATGAGGGTAATCTGTGTGGAGGCGGGAGATGGGGTATGGTTCTTAATAAATACTTTGTGTCTGTTTTCATTCAAGAGAGGGACAATGCAGACACTGCTATCTGGGAGGAGGAGTGTGAAATAATAGATGAAATAAACATAGTGAGAGAGGAGGTATTAAGGGGTTTAGCAGCTTTGAAAGTGGCTAAGTCCCCAGGCCTGGTTGAAATGTATCTATCCCAGGCTGTTAAGTGAGGCAAAAGAGAAAATAGCAGAGGCTCTGACCGTCATTTTCCAATCCTCTCTGGCTTCAAGGTGTCGTGCCAGAGGACTGGAGGACTGCTAATGTGTGGTACCTTTGTTTAAGAAGGGAGAAAGGGATAGACAGAGTAATTACAGGCCAGTCAGCCTAAACTCGGTGGTGGGAGAATTATTGGAAAAAATTCTGAAGGACAGGATAAATCTTCATTTCGAAAGACACCGATTAATCAAGGACAGTCAGCATGGATTTGTTAAAGGAAGATTGTGTTTGACCAACTTGATTGAATTTTCTGAGGAGGTAACAGAGGGTTGATGGGGGTAGTGCTGTAAACTGCAGGGCTACGGACCTCGAGCTGGAAAATGGGATTAGGCTGGATAGGCTCTTGTTGGCTGGCACGGACATGATGGGCCTCCTTCCATGCTGTAAATTTCTATGATTCGATGAAGGCAGCTGCCGATGTCACAGCAGCTTGCCACACTGATTTCCACATCACCTGTGAACTGCCTGGGGATGTGAGACATGGGCAGCCAGCCGGTCTAATTTAACTGAAGCGTGAAGCCCAATTTCGATTGGGCCTTGGGCCCTACCTGTTCTGCAGGAATGAATCATTGTGCCCAGTTTGGAACCGGCAGACCACCGCTTTTCTACCCGCTTGACTTTCCATCCATTGAAGAAGAATCAGCAGCTGCATGATTTCTTGATCAGAGTATTTTGGGAGTGCCTGGTCAGGGAGTCAGCCCATTGGAATGCAGGCAAACATCATGGTGCATTCTGCACCAGTAGCTTTCCAGAACAAGAGTCATACAACCAAATAACCTATTTTTTTTGGGGTGGTTTTCACAAAAAAAATCCCAGTCTTACATATGCTGTCCTTTCTTTGGAAATATTTTTCTTATTTTCTGAGTTAATGCCACATATACAACATGTCACATGATTATTTATATAAGTACAAGTCATTACTTTAACAGACTATGAAAAAACTTGAATGCAATTTTGTGTTCTTTAAAAGAAAGGGTAAAAGTCAATAAAGGAAAAATTCCTGCCGCATTAAAAGCAAATTTTTAAGATAATTTATTGGTGGTTGTAAGTGATGTGCTTTGCATGATTGCACGTTCATCCAGTTACTTAACATTTTAAGAACATAAGAAATAGGAGCAGGAGTAGGCCATACGGCCCCTCGAGCTTGCTCCACCAGTCAATAAGATCATGGCTGATCTGATCATGGACTCAGCTCCATTTCCCCGCCCGCTCCCCATAATCCCTTATCCCCTTATCATTTAAGAAATTGTCTATTTCTGTCTTAAATTTATTCAATGTCCCAGCTTCCACAGCTCTCTGAGGCAGCGAATTCCACAGATTTACAACCCTCAGAGAGAAGAAATTTCTCCTCATCTGTTTTAAATGGGTGGCCCCTTATTCTAAGATCATGCCCTCTTGTTCTAGTCTCTCCCATCAGTGGAAACATCCTCGCTGCATCCACCTTGTCAAGCCCCCTCATAATCTTATACGTTTCGATAAGATCACTTCTCATTTTTCTGAATTCCAGTGAATGGAGGCCCAACCTACTCAACCTTTCCTCATAAGTCAACCCCCTCATCCCCAGAATCAACCCCAGAGTGAACCTTCTCTGAACTGCCTCCAAAGCAAGTATATCCTTTCGTAAATATGGAAACCCAACCTGCACGCAGTATTCCAGGTGTGGCCTCACCTATACCTTATATAGCTGTAGCAAGACTTCCTTGCTTTTATACCCTTTGCAATAAAGACCAAGATACCATTGACCTTCCTGATCACTTGCTATACCTGCATACTATCCTTTTGTGTTTCATGCATAAGTACTGCGGCATTTTGCAATCTTTCTCCATTTAAATAATAACTTGCTCTTTGATTTTCTTTCTGCCAAAGTGCATGACCTCACACTTTCCGACATTATACTCCATCTGCCAAATTTTTGCCCACTCACTTAGCCTGTCTATGTCCTTTTGCGGATTTTCGCTGCAGTATGTGCGTTGCGCCTTATTTTGATCCTCTTTCAATCCTGACTCTCCTTACCTTGCCTGCTGTGTATGGGTCAACGGGAATATGGGGAAATAGAAAAGCTTAAGAGCTGTGCATACATAAATGAAATGTGCAAGTGGAATGAGCTTATGTCATGCTTATTAATGTACACTGACTTTAATGCATAAAAAAAATGATTTCATATTTGGCTGTTTGTCATGCAAATGTATACAGGTCTGAGGAAAGGTTTATCCTGAAACTTAACTGACTTGTGTTTTCTCAACGGATGTTGTCCGGACCTGCTGAGTGTCTCCAGTGTGTTCTGTTTTTATTGCAGATTTTCAGCATTGGCAATAGTTTGCTTTTCATCTCTAGTGTTATCCTGCTGTAATGAAGTTCTGTGATTGATTGTTTTCAGTTGTATTCTTTCTTTCAGACTGCTGTGTAGAGTGCAATTATGTTTTACATTTTACTCAGTGTTAGCCAAAAAAATCTCTACAACCTGCCTGTTTGCTTTATAATCATCTGCCTTTTTTATTCACTATTAAGTATGTACAAGTTCAATAATTCATTTTTTTTGTTTTAGGTAATGGATGACTAGGAGAAATATATTTGCATTCTTATTAAATCATTTATGTTGCATTTGTTTCCATGCATTTCAACCATCTGGATGGTTTTGTCTGTTATGTTAATGCATGTTGATGATTCTGTTAGATTTTTTGATCTATATATTTCATGAGTTGGAGACACAAGATGGATGTACATTTTGAAGGTTATGGATTATTTTGAAGGAAACTTGCTTCAAACTAAATATTCTCTTAATTGAAAAGAGAACATACAGCAGGTACAAAAACAAAATACTGTGGATGCTGGAATCTGAAATAAAAACAGAAAATGCTGGAAATCTCTGAGCCAGGCAGCATCTGTGAAGAGAAAAACAGAGTTAATGTTTCGGGTCAACGACCCTTCGTCGGAACTGGTGGATGTTCGAAAAGAACACATTCTTAAGAAGCACTGAAAGGGAGAGAGGAAGAAAGAACAAAAGGGAAGACCTGTGATAGGATGGAAGGCAGGATTAGAGAGACAAAAGGGATGATGGTCTGAAGTGAAATGGTAATGGCTGGAGTTCGAAAAGGGTTAGTCTAGGTAGGGTGTGAATGGTGGAATAATGACCAGCTGCCATTGGAGACAAAGAGAAAAAAAACATAAGCTTGAGGGAGTGGGGGGGGGGGGGGGGGGGTGGTGGCGGAGGGAGGGAGGGAGCCAAAGATGGGCAGCAGTTATGCTCTGAAATTGTTGAACTCGATGTTGAGTCCAGAAGGCTGTAAAGTGCCTAAACAAAAGATGAGGTGCTGTTCCTCGAGCTTGCGTTGAGCTTCAATTGAACAGTGTAGGAGTCCGAGGATGGAGATATCACAGTGGGAGTGGAGTGGAGAATTAAACTGACAGGCAACACTTATGTGTGACCCTGAGCTTCCAGTCGCCTTCCCTTTTATTCTTTCCTCCCCTCCCCCTTTCAGTGCTTAAGAATGTGTTCTTTTCGAACATTCACCAGTTCTGACGAAGTGTCGTCGACCCGAAACGTTAACTCTGTTTCTCTCTCCACAGATGCTGCCTGACCCACTGAGATTTCCAGCATTTTCTGTTTTTATAACATACAGCAGGTGTTTGGAATAAATAGAGAAGAAAAATTGGTCCTGGTTTGCTTTCTGGGGTCACTGTTTAGTTTCTCCATGTTTCTTTGACGTAATTGCTGTCTGTACAATTTTGAACTTAATGGTGAGTGGAATGAATGTGCTACTGAGATAATTTCTAACAATATCTTGTTAAGACACTTGAACCTGATTTTTTTCAAGAACAGATTAGTGTTACTGGCTTTAAATGTTATTATTGAAAATGGAACACGTACAATTTACAGGAATGAGCGTATATTAATGTACAATTGATTTTCATGTATTTATTAGTGTGACTTTGATTTTATTGAAACTTCATCCTTTATACTTTGGGCTATTTCACCCTCACCAATTATTCATCTCACGGTAATCACCCAGGTGTACAAGTAGAAAACCAAATTATGTTCATTTTTTTTTATATCCGTGAGCGGCGGTCGTAAAGTTAAATGCTACTATATTAACTTTTTCCCCTTGATGTACCGTGCATGCATTGCTGAACAAGTTTTCTTGCCTCTAAACAATTGAAACAACCGTACCTGCTTATCAACATGAAAAACTCCCTCATACAACTATAATGGATATGCAGCTGGATGAGACTTTGCGCTCTGGTTTCATGCAAATGAGTAAACTCTGTTTGAACATGTACAATGAAATTCCCAAATGTTGGGAGGACATTGGTATATTCTGTACTGTGTTCCGTGTTTTATGAACATTAAATTTATGCAGTTTCTATATTTGGAACTTTTCTGCTAATATATTACCAAGAAGGTGGTATTACATGTAGAATGAAATACAGTCTATTCCTCTTAATTTGAAAATGTTTAATTTTAAATTGTTTAACTTGAATTATCTGTTAATTGGAATTTAAATCACGCACAAAAATGCCTCCTGTGCTGTTTTATTAAAATTGCTTAATTTAAGCTACTGCATAATTCAAACCTTTTTCAGCAAGATTGATTTTGAATTAATTGGAATAGACCCTATTTATAAATGGTTTTAAATTATTTTAATATTATAGGGTCTGGGTATTGTTGGGCATTGTAAACAGAATCAAATTAACATGTTTTACTGTGCAGAGTGCTATTATGATCGTTATGTGGATAGCAGAACATGACCTATTTAAAGGCATTTGCAAACTTATTACAGGAGCAAACTTTGTGGGCTCACAGCAGAATATATTTGGGCAGTGAAAATACTCTAATCATTTTATTGTGTAATGCTAGTAAAATATATGCAAGTTGTTCAAGAAATACAGTATATGTATTTGTAAACAAATGGATCAAAATGACACTGTAGATGGTTCTGGGATCTAATTGGTCTGTTTGTATGATTCTGAGATCTGATTGGTTGAAGGTATAGGTTGCCTTTAGAATCTACGATCTATCTGATTGGTTGAAATGCTGAGATGTGTTTGCAGAACCAGAGATTATCATTTTCAAATCAGGTCAAAAAGACTAAAATATTGCAGTACTCCACTATTGCACTCGTATAGGCAGAAGACTTTAAAATAAATTACTTGCATTTTAACTGTTGTTTGATGGTGTTGGTTTGAGGTTAGAACATTGGGGGAGATCGCATTTAAATAATAGCATTGGATCTTTAACGTTCATCATAACAATCTGATGGGGCCTCAATTAAGGTATCATCCAAATAATATTACTTCTGACAATGCAGCACTCCGTCAGTTTTGCAATGTAGTTTCACCCCCTCTAATATGCTCCATGTTCGAGTGGGGCTTAAATCCACAATCTTCTGATTCTGAGGCTACCACTTTAACCAAGTGACACTGATTTTTAAAAGAATAATCTTGATAATATAGCGTGTTTAAGTTTACCCTGAAGTGTTGCTAAGGTGCAGTTGACATAGCCCATAGAATGTAAGGAAGGAGGTATAGTGCAATTTAAGAGTTTAGGGGGCCGATATTGCTCCATGCTGGCTTTGGGGCACATAATTTGAATTAAAAGAAATTTTAGTGCCTGGCGAGATGGGCGGCCAAATCGCGTAGAATTAAAGTTTTAGAGCAAAAAAATGTCGTGGGGAATGACTATCAATGCCGCACTGAGCACATCAGCATGGCTCTGATGATGTCACTGCGGTGCTGACGTGCCACATCACGCTAATGCGTCGTGTCATGCTGACGCGTCACAACGTCCCTCCCTTTTTTTAAAGGGGAGGGCCGCTGTGAACTCTGCAGCCACTTTAGTGGTGCCCACTGGGCCACCAGGGAGCGCGTCGTCCAGGCCAGCGGGCTGGCATCCAAGAGGGGGTGCCAGGCAGCATGTTGGCAGCTGCCATTGTCGGGCCGACAACAGTCATCCAACACAGAAAAGATGGCGGCAGTGGTGGCGCCAGCACCTCCCCTTGAAGGGCTGCCGAGGTGCCCCAGCCACCACAACTCCTCGCCCCGCAAAGCCGTCAGTGGCATCGCCCCACGCCAACCTCGTGTCCTGCAGGGGATGCAAAGGAGTCGACACGCACGATGGTGATGTCATCACCGTGCTTGCACCGCTAATTGCGGGGCATGGTGCAAAGCCTTTTTCATGCACCAGGGAGAGGTGGGGGGAGGCGCACTCTGGCCGGTGTGCCGAGGCAAAAACCCTTTAGCGCCATATTAACGCTTCTCGGAGGCACTAATGGGCCTTTCTCATAGGGGCAATTTTGGCCCCTAGGCCTCTTACTGAATTTTGGAGATTGCTTTGTGGCTATCAATTTTTTATATTGTTTGATATTTGTATTTTAAAAATATATTCCATCCAGTTATTAATATTCAGTGTACACATACAAAGCTGGTGCAATTTTTCAATTGAGTTATTTCGTTCCTCAGAATTTTTCAAACACATCAATTGTTAGCATTTGGACAGTGTCTGCTTTGCTGCGTTGGCCATTCAAAACTGTCTAGTTATTAAACCTACCAAGTCAGTTTCCTGCACTATCTTTGGTCTAAGGTCTGAGGTGTGAAGGTGTGACAAACCTATCTTCCTTCTACCTGTGATTTCATGTAGATTCCAGATTGTGCCTGTGGTACAAATACTTTCAGCTAACAAATGAAGTTACTTTTCATATGGTTTATAACTCTCGTGCAGAAAATGGCCAATACAGAAGCAGTAAAAAATGACTGCTACTTAAAGAATCAGGCAATGCTTCACAATCCATTTTGGTTGCAGAATGATATCATGATATAATCATTAGAACTGTTTCAGATTACTTGTATCACCTTAGCATTAGTCTGCTGAATTATAATAGGGCCCAAGGGGTTAATCCATCATTTTTAATAAGTTGCTTTTGACAGTGAAGTGGAATGTGCAGAGAATATAGTCATCACAAATGATATCCCTAGTCTAAGCTATATAAAAGGGCAAATGCCTCAACGTTTAATGATTTGTATCGTCAAAAAGTCAATATTTACATGTCATTGGTTTTGTGTTGAGACTTTTGATCATTAAAAAAGAGCTTAAAATACATTTATTGTATTTTCATATGGTAACAACTTATGTTGGAAATTAAGATGGATAAATTGGATAATTTTAATATCATTTTGGATATTTTGTCTTGAATATTGCAGTTTAATTTGAAGTATTTTTTAGTAGCAAACAGAATATGAAATACATATTAATGCTTATAATATTTTATTGCAATTTACAATATGTGAACAGTAATATTGGTGCCAAAAAGTAATTATCAAAACGCAAGAAGTGCTATTATCACTTTCATAATGTGTCTTTCCTCTATGTTTTCAAAATATAAATAAGTGAAGACCCTTGAAAAAATGTCTCAAAGATCAAATAATCGCATGACATTTGATCAGTTTTGCGAGATTGGAGGTCAATGAAAAGTGTGATGTAATTTGAAGTGAAAGGAAATGGGATGAGATATGAAGAGCAAGAGCCACTAAAATGAAAATGGGAGAGCATAAGACAATTAATAAAAAATGAAATTATAAATGGAAGAAAAAATAAATCTGTTAATAGTCCTCAAAGTCAGATGTACTTCAGATCCATGCCCGCATACAGCAAGACCTGGACGACATTCAGGCTTGAGCTGATAAGTGGCAAGAAGCATTCGCGCCACACAAGTACCAGGCAATGACCATCTCCAACAAACGAGAGTCTAACCACCTCCCCTTTATATTCACCGGCATTACCATCGCTGAATCCCCTACATTGACCAGAAACTTAACTGGACCAGCCAAATAAATACTGTGACAACAAGAGCAGGTGAAAGGCTGGGTATTCTGTGGCGAGAATCTCACCTCCTGACTCCCCAATGTCTTTCCACCATCTACAAGTCAGGAGTGTGATGGAATACTCTCCACTTACCTGGATGAGTGCAGTTCCAAGAATACTCAAGAAGCTTGAAACCATCCAGGTCTAAGTAGTCCGCTTGATTGGCACCCCATCCACCACCTTCAACCTTCACTCCCTCCACCACTGGTGCACCATGGCTGCAGTGTGTACTATCTATAAAATGCAGCAACTCGCCAATGCTTCTTTGGCAGTACCTCCCAAACCCGTAACCTCTACCACTTAGAAGGACACGGGCAGCAGGCACATGGGAATACCATCACCTGCAATCATCAGGACATCATTGCAGGAGTTTCTCAGAGCAGTGTCCTAGGCGCAATCATCTTCAGCTGCTTCATCAATGACCTTTCCATAATAAGGTCAGAAGTGGGAATGTTTGCTGATGATTGCAGTATTCAGTTCCATTCGCAACTCCTCAGATAATGAAGCAGCCAATGCCCAAATGCTGCAAGATCTGGATTACATCCACCATTGTAAACATTCACTCCTTGCACCACCGACGCACAGTGACTGCAGCAACTCACGAAGGCTTCATCAGCAACACCTTCCAAACCCGCGACCTCTACCACCTAGAAGGACAAGGCCAGAGGCACATGGGAACACTATCACCTGCAAGTTCCCCTTCAAGTAATACACCATCCTGACTTGGAAATATATCGCTGTTCTTGCATCGTCGCTGAGTCTAAATCCTGACCATCTGTCTGTCTACTTCCACTTTGGTGACATCTTTATCCCCTTACAATACTCTACCCCCTTACACAGTGACATGAAGAAATTGTGAGCATGGTTTTGCGTCCAGAGGAAAAGGATGAAGGCAGTGAGGATGACGATGCTGATGTTGATAATCGTCGAAAAAGTGTCCATCGACAAAGCTATCAATCTTTGTCATGAATTAATTAACACCCTAGAGCAACAAAACTTCATAAGCGAAGAGGAAATAATACAGGTATATAAAATTTGTGAAAAATTAATCAAACAAAAGCCCAAATTACTTAAACAATTAACATATATTTGAGAGGGTATCGCAACAGAGTGCCCAAGACCAACAGCCTACAATTTCCACACTTGAAAATCCTATTGCTGGCCCATCTTCAGCCCCAGACATCATAGCTGAGCCCTCTACCCCAAGTACAACCTCTTGCCAGTTGTAACCTGTACCTATTTCTGTGCAGCTTACAGTGGATCACAGGAAGAATATTTTTTTATACATTAGAGGGTACCTGTATTCTGTTTCATACCTGTACTCTGTTTACCAAATAAAAACCTTTACTTAGTTTGTTTCATACCTGTACTGTTTACCAAATAAAAACCGTTATTTATTCTATTTCATGCTTTAAGTACATTTCTTTTTATATTTTAAGTACAGGTATATACCTTTATATAAATCCAGAGAAATACGAAAACTGGCCTCTGCCTCGGCCCCGAGGTTGCCGGATTCGGGACGTCGTATTTCTTATCTGAAATCCAGAAAAACCTGAAAAGCGGAACGGCCTCGGTCCCGAGGTTGCCGGATTCAGGACGTTGTACTTGTGTGTGTGTGTGTGTGTGTGTGTGTGTGTGTGTGTAATATATATTTAAAATCATACATACGTATATATATATAAACATCTATATCTTAGGCAGTCACCCGGAGTCGAGGATGACTTGCTTCCACACGAATGAATTCTAAGGTATCGCTATGTCTATATACTTATACGTATATATATCATACATACGCACACACACACACACACGTAAATATACACAAAGTCTTGACTAACTATCTAATATACTGATTTACAAAATATTTGTATGAACTACGACTTATTAACTCAGCAGTTGTCTTAACTTCACATATCTAAAATACATCAATTTAAAACAATTGAACACTAATTAGGATTGACCCTGAGAACTAAAACTTATTTTTAACAAGAAACTCAGTGGTTTATTTAATTTAAGGTTGTGTACAAAAATATATCTTCACAGGGTGCCCTATCAACTTCAGAAGTACATTCTTAAAAATTTGTTCTGGGGTGTGGGTGCCGCTGGCAAGGCCAGCATTTATTGCCCATCCCTAACTGCCCTTGAGAAGGTGGTCGTGAGCTGCCATCTTGAACCGCTGCAGTCCTTGTGGTGAAGGAACTCCCACAGTGCTGTTAGGGAGGGAGTTGACTGAGATGATTGACCTCCATCTTCAATCATCTTCCTTTGTGTTCGGTATTACTTCAGCCAGTGGAGAGTTTTCCCCTGATTCCCATTGACTTCAATTTTACTCGTGCTCCTGATGTCATTCTCATTTCACTTCTGGAATTCAATTATTTTGTCCACGTTTGGACCAAGGCTGTAACGACGTCTGGAGCCGAGTGGTTCTGGCAGAACCCAGACTGAGCATCAGTGAACAGGTTATTGGTGAGAAAGTGCCGCTTGATAGCACTGTCGACAACATCTTCCATCACTTTGCTGATGATTGTGAGTAGACTGATGGGGCAGTAATTGGCCGCATTGGATTTGTCCTGATTTGCGTGGACAGTTTATACCTGGGCAGTTTTCCACATTGTCGGATAGTTGCCAGTATTGTAGCTGTACTGGAACAGCTGGCTAGAGGCATGGTTAGTTCTGGAGCACAAGTCTTTAGCACGACAGCCAAATGTTATCAGGGCCCGTAGCCTTTCCTGTATCCAGTGTGCTCAGCCATTTCTTGATATCCGGTGGCCTGAATTGAATTGGCTGAAGACTGTCTTTTGTGATGGTGGGGACCTCAGGTGGAGGCCGATATGGATCATCAACTTGGCACTTCTGGCTGAAGATGGTTGCAAACGGGTCAATCTTGTCTATGCACTTGCGTGCTCAGCTCCGTCACCATTGAGGATGGGGCTATTCATGGAGCCGCCTCCTCCCATTAGTTGTTTAATTATCCACCACCATTCATAACTGGACGTGGCAAGACTGCAGAGCTTTGATCTGTTGATTGTGGGATCGCTTAGCTCTGTCTACAGCATGCTGCTTCCGCATGCACGTAGTTCTGTGTTGCAGCTTTCCCAAGTTGGCACCTCATTTTTAGGTACAGCTGGTGCTGTTCCTGGCATACTCTTCTGTACTCCTCATTGAACCAGGGTTGGTCTGCTTTCTTGATGGTAATGGTAGAGAGGGATATATGTCAGGCCATGAGGTTACAGATTGTGGTGGAATGCAGTTCTGCTGCTGTTAATGGCCCACAGCACTTCATGGATGCCCAGTTTTGAGCTGCTCAATTTGTTCTGAATCTATACCATTTAGCATGATGGTAGTTTCACACAACACAATGGAGGGTGTCCTCAGTGTGAAAATGGGATTTTGTCTCCACAAGGACTGTGAGGTGGTTACTGCAGCCGACACTGTCATGGACAGATGCATCTGTGACAGATCGATTGGTGAGGACGAGGTCAAGTAGGTTTTTCCCTCGTGTTGGTTCTCTCACCACCTGCCGCAGTCCTACTCTGGCAACTATGTCCTTCAGGGCTCGGTCAGTAGTGGTGCTACCGAGCCACTCTTGGTGATGGTATTGAAGTCCCCCAGAGTACATTCTGTGCCCTTGCTACCCTCAGTGCTTCTTCCAAGTACTGTTCAACATGGAGTACTGATTCAACAGCTGAGGGAGGGCAGTAGATGATAATCAGCAGGAGGTTTCCTTGCCCATGCTTGACCTGAAGCCATGAGATTTCATGGGGTCCGGAGTCAATGTTGAGGACTCCCTCCCGACTGTATACCACTGTGCTGCCACCTCTGGTGGGTCTGTCCTGCCGTGGGATAGGACATATCCAGGGATGGTGATTGAGCAATCTGGGATATTGGCTGAAAGGTATGATTCTGAGAGTATGACTATGTTGGGCTGTTGCTTGACTAGTCTGTGGTACAGGTCTCCCAATTTTGGCACAGGCCCCAGATGTTAGTCAGGAGGACTTTGCAGGGTCGACTGGGCTGGGTGTGCCGTTGTCGTGTCTGAAACCGGTGCCAAGGGCGATGCCGGGTGGTCTGTCCACTTTTATTATTTATGTTTTTCGTAGTGTGTACAATTAAGTGACTTGCTAGGCCATTTCAGAGGGCAATTAAGCGTTGACTACATTGCTGTGTGTCTAGAGTCACACATAGGCTAGACCAGGTAAGGACGGCAGATTTCCTTTCCTAAAGGACATCAGTGAACCAGATGGGTTTTTACGACAATCCGATAGTTTCATGGTCACCATTACTTTTTATTCCTGCGTTAAATTCCCCCAGTTGCCGTGATGGGATTTGCACACACATCTCTGGATCATTTGTCCAGGCCTCTGGATTACTAGTCCAGTAACATAACTACAATGCTACCGTTCCCAAATCTATATCTATATATTCGGTACGAGTACCAATGTTCCTGTTGAGCTGAAGGACCCGTGCAGGCCACACAACAGGCTTTAAATTGAAATAACCATGCACGTGCAAGAAACTGGGCCGCGCAGCCAAAAAAATTAGTGGAACATTTATGAGTACTATATATGTATTGATAGTCTTTTTATCGAATCACAAATATGGGATAAAACATGCCTATGGTTCTATTTACAAATGCTACACTGATTTTTGCCACTGGTTGTTGCTATACGAGGAAGGATTGTACACACATAATTAATTGCTGTTTGACCATTTCATCAATGAAAAACATTTATAGCGAATATATGAAATGTTAATTTTTTTTATTGCCTACTCTAACTTTATCAATTTTCTTAATTTGTTTTTCTCGACTTTATCTTGCAACTCATTTGTTTTCTTAATTCCCCCCCACTTCCTTTCTGAATGGTGCTGATTTCTGCTGGGTTATGGTTCCATGAACACTGGTTGCCCTCCAATATCACTTCAAACATGAACCAAACAGACGATGTGATCATGGGAATATCACAGCTGACCCTGATCCTGTCCTTACTTGACACTCAAACATGTTCAGGAGCAGGAATCTGATTATCCCCTCTATCCCCTCTCTAGCCAAGGGTAACAGAGGCCCGTTATGGTGTCCCTACTGCTGTTTTAACTGAGGTCAACTAACTCAGAACATACAGGTAAGGCTATAGGTTTTGACAACATCCCAGCTGTAGTGCTGGAGGCTTGCGCTACAGAACTAGCCATGCCTCTAGTCAAGCTGTTCCAGTACAGCTACAACTTGCCCAGCTGTATGACCGGTCCCCAAAAAGCAGGACAAATCAAATCTGGACCATTACCGCCGCATCAGCCTACCCTCAATCATCAGCAAACTGATGGAAGGAGTCGTTAACAGTGCAATCAAGTCCCACTTACCAATAACCTGTTCACTGATGCTCAGTTTGGGTTCTGCAAGGACCACTCGGCTCCAGATCTAATTAGAGCCTTAGTCCAAGCATGGACATAAGAGCTGAATTCCAGAAGTGAGGTGAGAGTGACTGCCTTGACGTCATGGATGTGTGGCATCAAGGAGCTCTAGTAAAATTGAAGTTAATGGGAATCAGGGGAAAACTCTCCTGGCTGGAGTCATACCTAGCATAAAGGAAGATGGTTGTAGTTGTTGGAGGTCAAACATCTCAGCCCCAGGACATCACTGCAGGAGTTCCTCAGGGCAGTGTCCTCGGGTCAACCATGTTCAGCTGCTGTTTCATAAGGTCAGAAGTGGGGATGTTCACTGATGATTGGACAGTGTTCAGTTTCATTTGCAACTCCTCAGGTAATGAGGCAGTCTGTACTCACATGCAGCAAGATCTGGACAACATTCAGGCTTGGACTGATAAGTAGCAAGTAACATTCGTGCCACACAAGTGTCAGACAATGACTATCTCCATCAAGAGAGTCTAAACACCTGCCCTTGACATTTAACGGTATTATCATTGTCAAATCCCCCATCATCAATATCCTGGGGGCGGGGGGGGGTTACCATTAAGCAGAAACTGAACTGGAGGAGCCACATAAATACCGTGGCCACAAGAACAGGTCAGAAGCTGGATATTCTATGGCGAGTGACTCATCACCCGATTTCGCAAAGCCTTTTCACCATTTACAAGGCACAAGTCAGGAGTGTGATGGAATACTCTCCACTTGACGGGATGAGTGCAGCTCTACACTCAAAAAGCTCGACACCATCCAGGACAAAGTAGCCCGCTTGTTCAGCACCCCATCCACCACCTTAAAAATTCACTTCCTCCACCACCGCGCAACATGGCAGCAGTACGTACTATCTATAAGATGCACTTGTAACAACTCACTATGGCTTCTGCGACAGTGCCACCCAAACCCGCGATCTCTATCACCTAGAAGGACAAGGTCTGTAGGCGCATGGGAACACCATCACCTGCAAGTTCCCCTCCAAATCACACACCATCCTGACTTGGAAGTACATCACCCTTCCTTCATCGTCTCTGCATGAAAATCGTGGAACACCCTACCTAACAGTTCTGTGGGAGTACCTTCACCACACAGACTGCAGCGGTTCAAGAAGGCAGCTCACCACCACCTTCTCGAGGGCAATTAGGGATGGGCAATAAATGCTAGTCTTGCCAGCGACGCCCACATCCTGTGAATGAATAATTAAAAATAAGACTTGGAATTAAATCTGAGATGTTCTAGCATATATAGTTGGTTCCTTTTATCCATTAGATCATTGAGAGAGCTTATAAGTTGTGAGAGTGAATGGAGAAGTATCATAAGGAAAGCAACACTGAGCAGCTGGGTTTTTAAATGTGTAATCAGTAGCTTTCTACTTGTATGTACATCTGCCACGGGACGGAAGGACGGAACATCACGAAGAGCTAAGCCTTGCTCTCTTGCTCTTTCACTCCAATATGGACCGCAACTCGAATACTGCATGGGCGGTACAGAACCAGGAGCCATGTCATACGGGAAGAAGCTGCAAGCAAGACCGGGGGCAATTGGGGTTCAGCGAATGTTTGGTGCGGAGGAGTGGTGAGAGATCATGGCAGAGGTGCGGTGAGGGATCGTGGCGGAGGTGCGGCAAATGTTTGTGGCGGAGGTGCATTGAGTATTTTTGTGGCAGAGGAGCAGCGAGATATCATGGTGAAAGTGTGGTGAATGAGGGTTCGGGGCCCAGGGGCAGCACGGACCTGCCCACACTGCGATATGTGTGCGCACTAGGTCCGTGCAGCAGACCGGGTCTCCAGTCGTCCAGATTAACCTTCGCCACTGGATAAAGGCCTAGCTCTGTCAAGCCCATGTGGTGGCTGGTGTGCAACGGTCACCACTCGTTAAAAAAATCCACGCACATGCATCTTCCACCCCCTCAATAGGAGTTCAGGACTGGAACATCGGGTCCTTCATTGAAACATCTGTGAACTCATGTGGGAGCAAGTCATCCTCATTTGAAGGACCGCCTATGATGATGACTTGTATGATGGTGAAAGTATTCTGGATGCACAGAGAAAAATATAGTTCATTATTTACTTTGATTTCTTGTAAAGGATATTAAATGGCGTCATTAGCACTCCATAAATATGTTTTTTGTTTTCTTGGTTAAAAAAAATAAACTATCAATATTACCGTTTGTATGCACCTGTGGGTATGTTCATTGGTTTGTAGAGCTGTTGCCCTCCTCTGGGAATCCCCTCCGTGCCTTTCAGTTCTGCGCGGAGGGGATTCCTGTGCAGGCTGTTCTTGCACACTCTCCATGTTGCCATCCTCGTCTGCCGTCCGGACACACCATGGTGCACCATCTTGCTGTCCGGAGGAGGCAGGGGTTCCCCAATGGAGTGCTCTCTATGCCGGAGTCCTCCTCTTATTTATTGGGGACTTGGCCTGAAGGATGTTGCACGGAGCAGTCCCGTGCAATAAATTTTTAAGTCAGTTCACGGGCTTCCAGGCTGCCTATAATTTTGTCGGCCTAGAGGAGTCCATGTTCCACGTTTTTATTGAGTGCCCTCTTCCAATATTTGAAGGGGCTGCTCCTCAAATTCTGGTTGCATTTCAGTCCCACACTCCTGATCTTTGGGCACCCTGTGCGGAGGGGAGCGGGCAGGTCGGAAGGCCTCCTCGTAGGACTGCTCCTGGGCATGGCCAAGGGGGCCATCAGCCGGTCCAGGCAGCGGGCGGTCGAGGGGTTCGTTCAGCCCAACTTCAGCCTCACTTCCGCAGTTACATCCAAACCAGGGTGTCCCTGAAGATGGAGCATGCGGTGTCCACCGGTACGCTCATGGCCTTCCATGAGAGGTGGGCGCCGGAGGGACTGGAGTGCATCATTACCCCGGCAACCAAATTTTAATTTGATTAAATTGATGGCCAAAATTGAATTTATTTATTTGTCGGTTTTAGTCCCCCCTCTAATATCGGTTTATTTGATTTGATTTGATTTGATTGATGGTGTCAACCAAAAAAAGTTGTAGACCTGTTGATTGTGCCCTAAAAAAAGGGCACTTGTATTAAAGTTTGCAACAGAATAGTTGCAGAGCTATTGCACTGTGAGTGGCTTAGCTAGTCACGTGATGTTCTCAAGACTCAATAAAACCCCAGTCAGTTGGGTCTAGGTCATCCACGATGAGGTATGCAGTTGTGAGCCTAGTGGATTAACTGGTAATGTGTAGTGTTAATTGTTGAACCTTGCGTATAAACCAACTAGTTCTTAATAGCAATGTGTTGCTTTGAATTCTTAAGCAAAGAACCCATGAAGCAGATACATTACACTGTTTGACATCAGAATGAGCTTTGGCCTTTGGGGAAAATTGAAATTTTAATCTTTGTGCCCTTAATGGATCCTGATTGAAGTTTAGTTGTTGCAAGTTATATATTTATGAATTTTTAAAGGTACTGGGAATTATAAATCCAAGACTGTCAAAATTGTTCTGTAATCTAAGTAGGCAGCTCTTGTCAGTTAATTCTGACGTGTTTAACATTAAATTCCTTTCACTCTTTCAATCATGTTGCAAATTATCAGTATGTAGAATGAGAATTGGATCATGTGATGTGACCTACCCATTCAACATTAATCTAACTGACTCAGAATTATGAAAAATAAATAATTTAAGAGGTAACGAATGTGTTTATGTATATATAAAAATGTATAAAATCATTTCTCACAGTTTAAGAAACCGAACAAACCAAAATTATCAAGAATATGTTGCATTAAATGCATCAGAGAATAGGTCAGATTTGATAACGTGAATGGGGAATCCCAAAAGTCTAAATTTTATACCATTAGTAACATTTGCCACAATATATAATGAATAAAAAATACGTATTGTTTACCAGTGTCCCTTAGATTTCTGTCTTAAACAGTCACAACCCTATACTCTTCAATCCTAAGACCATGATCAGCTTCTGCACAATATTTAAATAAATAGCTAACTATAATCTCTAATAGCCTATACAATTAAACAAAGAGTAATAATTGCAATTGTTTAGATATGAAGGGGTAGAGTTTCCGCTGTAGGCGCAATCGGCAATCCGGGTGCTAATTGCCTTCAAAATTGCGCTAGTTTTCAGAAGTCGTATTTTTTTTTTTAACAAGTTTCACTCAAACTAATTTGCATATTGGTAAATGTAAAATCTTCCATGAACGAGCGCAATCCGGTAAGATTTTGCAACGTAATCTTAAAAAATAATTTATTGGTATTTAAGAGTGGTATCCTGATGCAGTTTTATTAATACAACTGAGAATAGGTTTCTCTTTTTTTTTTAAAAAAAGCATTTTTAATCTGAGTGCTTAGTCCTGTTTACTGGTTTCATTGGTGTAAAGTAGTCAGTTTCTTAGTAAATTAAATATTTTTTTATATTTAAAAGGTTTTAAAAGGTGCCTATTAGTGTATTTGCGCCTTAAAAAACAGGCTTCATTTTAAGAGCCTCCTCGAAGGCTCGCAAGTGGGCGCAATTAGCGGAAACTCGCAGTGGTGTTTCATTTGATCAGGGTGTGGGGCGGCCACTTTTGTGGGTGGGGCCAGCTTCTAACGTGATATTTTTAAAACTAGCACAAAACATCGCGGAAACTCGATTTTCACTGGACGTAATTTGCGCTTGAAATTACGCCGGTTTTTTGCGCTGTTTTGGCCGATATCTGGCGATTTGTGCTGAGAAAACCAGTGTAACATCATGGAAACTCCAAGCCAAAATGCTTTGCACTAACATGACACGTGATCAGTTTTTTGCTGTGTTGGGGAACAAAGGTATATTAAAAAGCTGCTTACCAATATCGGGCTTTAATTTGTCCTGAATGTTCAAGCTAGCACAGACCTAAATTGTGCCTTGAGATGCTGTTATTAACTATTGTTGACATTAACTATTGTGCTCAGTCCTAAAATTGCTCCTGGGAGTATATAGGTGTGTTGCATATTCATGTATTAACTTAGCAGTAATAGTTTTTGCTAGTTAATGATGGGAAAGCTACAAATTTAAGAAAATACTTACATTTATATCGTGCATTTCACAACATCAGGATGTCCCAAAGTGCTTCACAACCAATTAATTACTTTTGAAGTAGTGAAACATGGGAGCCTGTTTGCACATAGAAAGGTCCCCAAAATAGCAATGAGATGAACATATGAAAAATTATGGACAGGAAAAGACCTATTGGTTCATCCAGCCTGTCTCATACTTGCATACATCTCCAGCCCACCCGGAAACTATGTAATCTCTTGAGAGGTGAAAAATCAGATAAAAACCCAGGCCAGTTACAGGGGTGGAAAAAAATAGAATCCTCTTAAGCTATCAAAAGCTAGTTTAGGAGACCACTTTAGCCTTGATTAACGTTACCATGTACATACCTTTTGTTTGAGGAGTTCTCTGCCCCAGCCAGCAGCAGGATCAACTCTTGTTTGAAGGAATTCAGTGTTCACTGCATGAGCCGCCAACTATCAAGATAGGTTAAAAGAGTTGAGACTCTGCACCTAGAGAAGTGTAAATCTAGGTGGGATCTGATTAAGGTCTATAAGATAATGAAGGGAATAGATTGTGTTCCAGCTGACAGTTTATTTCAATTAAATAGGTTAGGCCCAGGAGTCACAAATTTAAGTTATATAAAGCTAGATCTAGGTTAGATGTCAGTAGATGGTTCTTTTCCCAGAGAAGAGTGGACCTCTGGAACAGGCAGCCGTCTTGTGTGGTGGACGCAGAATCGCTGAATTCCTTCAAGTGAGAGCTGGATTTGTTTCTGGCTGTGCTGGGTATCACCTCTTATAGAAGGTAGGGACTGCTGGGAATTCAGTGCCAGAGTGATGATCTAGACTTGTTTTGATCGCCTAGATGGGTTGGAGAGGAATTACCCAGATTTTTTGTCCCCAAATTTGCTTTGGTTTTTCAATTAGTTTTTTGCCTCTCCCAGGAGATCACACAGATTCAGGTGGGGTGGAGTGTTTATGCTGTGATGCACAAGGTGTGGGACAGGATCGATGGACCAGATGGTCTTTACTTGTCCGTCATTGTTCATATGTAACCAGTTCCATAGATCCAAAAGAAGAACCTCCCAACATCTCACCTACTTCTGCCCTTGCATAACTTGAGTGTGAGACCCGTGATCCTGCCTAACCTATTCAGTTGAAACAATGGGCCCGAAATTCAGGCACGCCAGAAAGCTGGCGCACCTATGATTTCCTGTCTGTTTTTACTGCCGGGAGAGTGGAGGCGGCCGTCCGATCAATTTTCAGGTCTTGAAGTTATTTTTTTGTTGGACCAGAAGTTGGTCATAGTGGGAGCAGGAGTTCGGTGGTAAGGCAGGCTGAGGGGCTGAATTTGGGGCGGGACCAGGACTCCGCCACTGTCACTCAGCGGTAGTGCGGTGGTGACATCACAGCGTGTGTGTGTCACCATGCTCTCTCCTCTCCTTTAAAGGGGAGAGAATCTGTCATTTTATATCTTCGGCTACTGGGCCACCAGGGAGGGTTGGCGGCCCGGCCAAACCCGTGGGCACTATTTTGCCAGCCGATCGGGAAGTTGGCTGGCAAAAATAAAGACATGGCGGCCGTAGGCTCTTCCCTTGAAGGGCTGCCGCACTGCCGGACCGCACACAATGAGGAGAAGGTGCACCGACAGAAAAAGCTGTCGGGGGCACCGCGCGGCGGAGCATCGATCTTTTTACCTGAATTTTGGTCGGTGTATTTTTCAAGTGAGGGAGAGCGGTGGTGCGCGTTTTGATGACGCGCTTGTGGCGCTCATCAGCATCAGGCGGAATTGGGTCCAGGTTGAAAAATCCCCGACCTGAATTTGGGTCGTGGCAATCAGTTGATCACAAAGCAGTGGCCACGGGACTCCATCGCAAACGGGCAGTAACAGGTCTTTCTGAGACCCTGAATTTCGGCCCCAATTTGTCTACACAAATACATTCTAATCCCTTCATCATCTTATAAACCTCAACCAAATCACCCCAAAGTCTATGCTTCTCAAAGTATAAAGTCCCAACTCTTTGAGCCTATCGGTGTAACTAAATGCTTTAGACTGGGAATTAAACTCTTGGCCCTCCTCTGATCCTTTTCCAAAGCCTTATTATCACTCACCATGTAACACAATATTCTAACTGAGGCCTAACCAAGGTCTTGTACAAGGACAAAGTAGTATGCTTTTGTTTTGTAGTTAATTGTCCTGGAATTACACCCGAGCACCCTATTCGCTTTAGCTATAGCGTTATGGCATTTGCCGTGAAGCATTAGAGATTTATGCATTACATCTTTCACCGCCTGCTTTTTTAGTTCCCTTCCCTGAAAGGTGTATGCATGCTCAGCATTTTACATGTATAATACTGCACTTTTCTACGTTAAACAACATTTGCCGGTCACTGGCCCAAACCCCCAGCACATCTAAATCTGTTTGTAGTAATCGTTTTTCCAGTTACTTTGTTTTGGTGATGTTAGTTGAGTCATAAATATTGGCTAGAAACTCAAGAGAACGCCCTCCATTTTTTTCGTTACTTCAAAAAAAGTGTCATTAGATCGTTTATATGTATCTGAAACAAGCAGCTGGGGCTTCAGTTTACTGTCTCGGTGAAAAGATGGCATTTCCAACAATGCTGCACTTGTTCAGCACTGGACTGAAAAGTCAGCCTAGATTATGCGATCAGGTCCTTAAGTGCAGCTTAAACCCACCATGCGTATTGCCTCTTTCAATGCCAAACTGTAGTGGTATGTTGCATATTTTACTATATTGCCATTCAAAGAGACATATATATGGTTGTCTAGTGGCAAGGGGGTCCAAGACGACTGGAGACCAGGCACTGCTGTATTAGCCTACTTGCCTACGGCGAGGTGTTGGCCGCAAGCTCGGCGCCGAGTAGCGCCATTGATGGTTGATGGCCCGAGGCTTGGTTGGGGGGCAGGCATTAGGAAGGTCAGCTGTCCGCTGGGGTTCCAAGGGATGTTTTGGAAAGTTTCATCCAAGGTTAAAAATTTCCCCAAAGGTTTCCAACTTGTTTTAAAAGTTCAAGAGTTTAAAAGTATTACCAAATTATTATTTTTTTAAAGTTACACAGGTTGATTGAAGATTTAATAATTAGACGCACTGGCCACTATTTAATAAATAGACGCACTGACTATTCAGAAGAGACAAAACATATTTACATAATTTTTTCAAAATATCCAAATAAAAAATAGAAGTAAGTAAGTCTTACCCTACCTTCATCTTATGCCCAGGAAAGCAGCAGGCTGGCTTGTGCGGTAGGCCACTCGGCCTGTGATGGGGCGGGACGCACCAGCAGCTGGTATAATGATGATGATGATGATGATCGGGTCCCATGCTGCAGCACGCACATTGAGAGGCTGGGGGCAGGAGTTACTGCGCATGCGCACACACTCCCAATGCACATGTGCAAATGTCCCGGCACTGTTTTTAGCGTGCGACGCTGGCTCTGCTTCCCGACCCGACTGGCCACACTGCGCAAAGACCCGGGAGAGGCCGGCTAGCGGCCAAAGTGGGGACCGATTTTTTTTTTTTTTAGGAGCACTTTTCCACGCAGAAAGTCGGCGCATCTCCGGTCTGTGCGCCGAAAAAAGGGTGGGCCAATTTTGAGCTCTGTGACTATGATCAGAACCAAATAAATTGAAATAATTAATCTGACATACTGCTTTAAATTGAAATGGGAGTATGACTAGTGAACACAGGTTCAAACTAGTAAAAGGTAACGAGGTGATTAGGAGGTAGTTCTTCACACAGAAAATAATCTACACTTGCAGTGGACTTCTGAGCAAAGTGGTGAAGGCAAAACCTGGAACAATTAGACGCAGTAAGAGGGTAGCATCATAGGCAGTCCCTCGGGATCGAGGAAGACTTGCTTCCACTCTTAGCATGAGTTCTTAGGTGGCTGTACAGTCCAATAGGAGAACCACAGTTTCTGTCACAGGTGGGACAGATAGTCGTTGAGGGAAAGGGTAGGCAGGGAGCCTGGTTTGCCGCACGCTCCTTCCGCTGTCTGCGCTTGATTTCTGCATGCTCTCGGCGATGATACTCGAGGAGCTCAGTGCCCTCCCAAATGCACTTCCTCCTCTTCGGGCAGTCTATGGCCAAGGACTCCCAGGTGTCAGTGGGGATGTCGCACTTTATCAGGGAGGCTTCAAGGGTGTCCTTGTAACGTTTCCTCTGCCCGCCTTTGGCTCGTTTGCCGTGGACGAGTTCCGAGTAGAACGCTTGCTTTGGGAGTCTCATGTCTGGCATGCGTACTATGTGGCCTGCCCAGCGGAGCTGATCAAGTGTGGTCAGTGCTTCAATGCTGGGGATGTTGGCCTGGATGAGGACGCTAATGTTTGTGCCTCTATCCTCCCAGGGGATTTGCAGGATCTTGCGGAGACATCGCTGGTGGTATTTCTTCAGCGACTTGAGGTGTCTGCTGTACATGGTCCACGTCTCTGAGCCATACAGGAGGGCGGGTATTACTACAGCCCTGTAGACCATGAGCTTGGTGACAGTTTTGAGGGACTGATCTTCAAACACTCTTTTCCTCAGGCGGCCGAAGGCTGCACTGGCACGTTGAAGGCGGTGTTGGATCTCATCATCAATGCCTGCTCTTGTTGATAGGAGGCTCCCGAGATAGGGGAAGTGGTCTAAGTTGTCCAGGGATGTTTGGGGGGCAGTGCTGTGCGGCGAGGACAGGCTGGTGTAGGACCTTTGTCTTACTAATGTTTAGCGTAAGGCCCATGCTTTCATACGCCTCAGTGAATACGTCGACTATGTTCTGGAGTTCAGCCTTGTGTATACACAGACGCAGGCGTCGTCTGCGTACTGTAGCTCGACGACAGAGGTTGGAGTGGTCTTGTACATGGCCTGGAGACGGCGCAGTTAATCTGGCATACTGCTTTAAATTGAAGTGGGAGTATGACCAGTGAACACAGGTTCAAACTAGTAAAAGGTAACGAGATGATTAGGAGGTGGTTCTTCACACAGAAAATAATCTGCACTTGCAGTGGACTTCTGAGCAGAGTGGTGAAGGCAAAACCTGGAACAATTAGATGCAGTAAGAGGGTAGCATAGGATTGCTCTGGATAGATGTATTAAAGTGGATCAAATGATCTTCCTCATGTGTGATCTTATGAAGTTAATGATCCTTTGAACTAGGCATGAATTGAGTGAGCTGGATTCTCCTCTGAGTTACCGTCCGTTTTGAAGTGGATTTAGGATGTAATATGTAGCTAACATGAGTTCTTCGAAGCTAACATCGCAAAACCGTTGCTAAAAGGCTGCACCACATTGAGCCTCCCAATGGGAGCCTGACCCAAGGGAGAATAAAGGTCATGGAATGTTGCACCAGAAATAGCTATTGAGGCAGAGACTGGAACATTATTTAAAAGGGACTGGGATAATATTTGAAAAAGAGGAATATAAAAGAATCTGGGGTGGGAATGGGGTGACTGGAGAGAGTGCCAACACAGTCACAGGCGACAGGGCAGAATGACCGCCTTTTGTGCTAAAATTTCGATCATTCTATGAAAACTGTCCTTTATTGGTGTCAACTGTGTCTCAGTGGGTAACACTCCTGACTCTTTGTCAGAAGGTTTTGGGTTCAAGTCCAACTCCAGGGACTTGAATACAAAATCTAGGCTGAGACTCCAGTGCACTACTGAGGGAGTACTGCACTGTCAGAGAAGCTATCTTTCAGATGTTAAACTGAGACCCTTTCTGACCCCTCGGGTGGATGGAAAAGATCCCATTGCACTATTTTGAAGAAGAGCAGGAGGGTTCTCTCCAGTAACCTAGTCAATATCCTGCCTTTGACTCGAGTGTTCTCGACTCCATCCCGCAGCATGCGATCCGCCACCACCACAGTGAAACCCGAACGCCGCACAAGGTAGGAAAAGCCATAAGACAGCTCAAGAACAACAAGGCTACGGGAGCGGATGGAATCCCTGCTGAGGCACTGAAGTATGGCGGAGAAGCGCTGTTGGCACAGATACATGACCTCATCTCTCATCAGGAGGGAGGAGAGCATGCCGGGAGATCTCAGAGATGCAGTGATCATGACCATCTTTAAAAAAGGGGACAAATCTGATTACGGCAACTACAGAGGTATCTCCCTGCTATCAGCCACTGGGAAAGTTACCGCTAGAGTCTTCCTCAACCGTCTTCTCCCTGTGGCCGAGGAGCTCCTCCCGGAGTCATAGTGTGGATTTCGTCCCCTATGGGGCACAACGGACGTAATCTTTGCAGCGCAACAGCTGCAGGAAAAATGCAGGGAGCAGCATTAGTCCTTATACATAGCCGCCTTCGACCTTTCAAAGGCCTTTGACACTGTCAACCGCAAGGGTCTATGGAGCGTCTTCCTCCATTTCGGATGCCCCCAAAAGTTCGTCAACATTCTCCGCCTGCTCCACGACAACATGCAGGCCGTGATCCTTACCAACGGATCCATTACAAACCCAATCTACGTCCGGACCAGGGTCAAACAGGGCTGCGTCATCGCCCCAACCCCCTTCTCAATCTTCCTCGCTGCCATGCTCCACCTCACAGTCAACAAGCTCCCCGCTGGAGTGGAAAGCTGTTCAACCTTCGCCATCTCCAGGCCAGGTCCAAGACCACCCCAACCTCTGTCGTCGAGCTACAATATGCGGACGACGCCTGCATCTGCGCACATTTAGAGGTTGAACTCCAGGACATAGTTGACATATTTACTGAGGCGTATGAAAGCATAGGCCTTACACTAAACATCTGTCTCCACCAGCCTGTCCTCACCGCACAGCACTGCCACCCAGTCATCAAGATCCACGGCGCGGCCCTGGACAACGTGGACCATTTCCCATACCTCGGGAGCCTTTTATCAACAAAAGCAGACATTGATGAGATTCAGCACTGCCTCCAGTGCGCTAGCACAGCCTTCGCCTTCCTGAGGAAAAGAGTGTTCGAAGACCAGGCCCTCAAATCTACCACAAAGCTCAGGCTGTAGTAATACCCGCCCTTGTGTATGGCTCAGAGACATGGACCACTTACGGCAGACATTTCAAGTCGCTGGAGAAATACCACCAATGATGCCTCCACAAGATCCTACAAACCCCCTGGGAGGATAGGCGCACCAACATTAGCATCCTCGTCCAGGCCAACATCCCCAGCATTGAATAACTGACCACACTTGATCAGCTCCGCTGGGCAGGCCACATTGTCCACATGCCAGACACGAGACTCCTAAAGCAAGCACTCTACTCGGAACTCCTTCATGGCAAACGAGCCAAAGGTGGACAGAGGAAACGCTACAAGGACACCCTCAAAGCCTCCCTGATAAAGTGCAACATCCCCACCGACACCTGGGAGTCCCTGGCCAAACACCGCCCTAAGTGGAGGAAGTACATTCAGGAGGGCGCTGAGCACCTCGAGTTTCTTCGCCAAGTACATGCAGAAAACAAGCGCAGGCAGCGGAAAGAACGTGCGGCAAACCTATCCCACCCTCCCTTACCCTCAACGACTGTCTGTCCCACCTGTGGCAGGAACTGTGGCTCTCGTATTGGTCTGTTCAGCCACCAAGTCTTCCTCAATTCCAAGGGACTGCCGATGATGATGATGATCCTAGTCAATATTTATCGCCCAACCAATACCTAAAAACAGACAATCTGGTCATTATCACATTGCCCTTGCTTTGCACAAATTGGCTGCCGCATTACCTACATTACAACAGTGAATACTCTGTTGCTTTCTTTTTCTTCCTTCCCCAAGCTCAGGGAGTGGCTTAGAAATGTTGGTACTGATGATGTGACCTGTGAGAACTGTCCCAAGCACCGAGCCCCCGCTGTCTTTGATGTGATTTCCTGGTTTGGTTCAGGGTGATCTGTCAACCGGTTTTGATGTGTGAAGTCCAAGTATGACTTGGCTTTGACTGAGGCTCCCACTTCAGAGATGCCACCTTCACACAACCATCCTGAGAGGGGGCCTGTTAAAAGTGGCAGCGATTGGGGAGCCTGACCGCACCTTGTGCAGTGCAGGAGAATTCTGGCTACGGTTACAGGGTGTATATCAATAGGTTATAGGAATGCTACGAGCTACAGGTAAGCTATCCAGCAATTACCCCACCTATTACTACCAGTTACAATAGCTCACTGATTGTATGTATTACTGTTGGCTGTGAGAGAAATCTGAATATTACAGTATTGCCATTAGTTATCAGTGCAATTTCAGCGAATTACTATTAGTTATTGGTGGAATCAAAGTTCCTCCCACCTCCTGGCTTCCCTTCTTCATTGCCCGCAGGTGGCTTTCTGCTTCTTGTAACTTCTCGCATTACACCCACTGGTGCAAAACCACATGCAATGATACTCTACTATAGGGGACCCAACCGTTATAAGGTACATGAAATAATATTTCCAGATGTCACATGATCGGACATCACATTGTCCGACACCACTTAATAAAACCTCCAGGAATATCTCCATTCAGAGTTGGCAGTACGAGCCACTGTGCTGACCCCCCCGCCCCCGTGTTTCATTTGCGAGTATGCCATGCCTTTCTCCTGTTCTATGCCTAAATGATGTCCTAATAGAAGGAATAGGTGTAGAGGATTCCTCAGAGATCTCCTTAATTTTTGCTTGTCTAGCTGCCTACATCAGTGTATTATAGACCTAGATGATTCTGCCTGTGTGCCAAGAAAAGTCTGCCCAATTTTGATCGTTTGGGCCTTTTGTCTCATGCTCAGAAGCAGGAGCCTAAAAGGGACTGGCAGAGTTGTCGAGGCAACCTCTCCTTCAAAAGCTCTGTACATATGCTACTACACCCTGTCTGCAGCCACTGATCTTTGTGCAGAGACCATTGCATTGCAGCGATTTCTGCACATCACTCCTTGATGGCTGCCCCTAACGTGTTCCCAAGCATGTTAAAATCACTTTTATCACATCTTGGATTGTGAGCTTCAACATCTGAACATCATTAGTGGGAGCATTGCTGAGAAATGTTTCAACTGTGCTCACTGCCGGCATGTCTGAGGTCTCTTCTGCATATGCCACTGATGTGAAATGCTATTTGCAGGATGACAATATAAATATGGATGTGGAAGACCCTTAATTTCATCTTAGCTCATTCTTCCAGAAAGATTCCACAGTTCCCTCTGTTGTGTATGTAGGCACCTTTAGCAATGACTCCACCAGACAGGGTATGATACTCAAACTGTGTAGGCTGTAGTCCTTTATTTTCAGCTCCTCGAGTGAGGACACCAAGCTGTGAGCTTCCTTTTATACTAGGTTACACTCTCCCCTAAGCATTTTTAATATCCTTATTGTCATGATCTGGGGAAGTGATCAGTGGTGGGCTATGGGAGGTTGTGGTGAGGGTTGTGTGGGTGCCAGGTATGAACCCTGTGCTTGAAGCTGGCCTCATACGCTTCCCCTCCCTCACACACAGACCATGTGGGTGTCACTGTTGTGGGATCCCTCAGGGGGGTGGCCACAGCAGCAGTAGGTAGGGTTCATACTCTGTGATGTGGGTAGTTGTGTGGTGGCGGGCAGGACCACAGGACTGGGTGGGCTCCTTGTCCACCAATTGGGATGAGGGTCAGGTCATCCCAGGGCTTGCCAGGGAAGCTGGAGGGTATTGGCTTCTCGCTCTTGGTGTTGGCCCTGGTGGGCAGGGTTTGTAGGGTTGGTCTGGTGCAGGTTGCCATTGGTGGTGGCTATGCTGCCCATTGACCACTGTCCCTGTAGTGGGTCTGCTCCCACTGGGTGTGTGTGTGTATCCTTCCAGGGGCATCACATCTGTTTCAAAGGTCCAGGCTATATGGTCAGGTAGCCTGCTGGACCTGGGGGTCTCCCACAGGGGGATTCCTCTAGCATCAGCATGGCCGCTGTGGGACCCAATGTCCTTTAACAGTGTCCGACCAGTGTACATGACACCTTGGCTCTGATCACACATCGTCGAGCCTGCATTAAACAATGCAGCATTTGCATCACTTTTGGGTGTCATGGTCTCGCCAGACATGGTTATTTTAGGTATTTCAAACTCTCTGTCATAATTATCAAACACAACAAGCTTGTTCTTAACCTTACTCACACAAGCATTCATCTCATTAGTCATAGAAACATAGAAAATAGGTGCAGGAGTAGGCCATTCGGCCCTTCGAGCCTACACCACCATTCAATAAGATCATGGCTGATCATTCACCTCAGTACCCCTTTTCTGCTTTCTCTCCATACCCCTTGATCCCTTTAGCCGTAAGGGCCATATCTAACTCCCTCTTGAATATATCCAATGAACTGGCCTCAACAACTCTCTACGGTAGGAAATTCCACAGGTTAACAATTCTCTGAGTGAAGAGGTTTCTCCTCATCTCAGTCCAAAATGGCTTACCCCTGATCCTTAGACTGTGTCCCCTGGTTCTGGACTTCCCCAACATCAGGAACATTCTTCCAGCATCTAACCCGTCCAATCCCGTCAGAATTTTATATGTTTCTATGAGATCCCCTCTCATCCTTCTAAACACCAGTGAATACAGGCCCAGTCGATCCAGTCTCACCTCATATATCAGTCCTGCCATTCTGGGAATCAGTCTGGTGAACCTTCGCTGCACTCCCTCAATAGCAAGAACATCCTTCCTCCGATTAGGAGACTAAAACTGAACACAATATTCCAGGTAAGGCCTCACCAAGATCCTGTACAACTGCAGTAAGACATCCCTGCTCCTGTACTCAAATCCCCTAGCTATGAAGGCCAACATACCATTTGCCTCCTTCACTGCCTTCTGTACCTGCATGCCAACTTTCAATGACTGATGAACCATGACACCCAGGTGTCGTTGCACCTCCTCTTTTCCTAATCTGCCACCATTCAGATGATCTGCCTTTGTGTTTTTGCCACCAAAGTGGATAACCTCACATTTATCCACATTATACTGCATCTGCCATGCATTTGCCCACTCACCTAACCTGTCCATGTCACTCTGCAGCCTCTTAGCGTCCTCCTCACAGCACACACCGCCACCCAGCTTAGTACCATCCACAAACTTAGAGATATTACACTTAATTCCTTCATCTAAATCATTAATGTATATTGTAAATAGCTGGGGTCCCAACACTGAACCCTGCGGCACCCCACTAGTCACTGCCTGCCATTCTGAAAAGGACCCATTTATCCCGACTCTCTGCTTCCTGTCTGCCAACCAGTTCTCTATCCACATCAGTACATTGCCCCCAATACCATGTGCTTTAATTTTGCACACCAATCTGTTGTGTGGGACCTTGTCAAAAGCCTTTTGAAAGTCCAACTACACCACATTCACTGGTTCTCCCTTGAACACTCTACTAGTTACATCCTCAAAAAATTCCAGAAGCTTTGTCAAGCATGATTTCCCTTTCTTAAATCCATGCTGACTCGGACCGATCCTGTCACTGCTTTCCAAATGCGCTCTTATTTCAGCTTTAATAATTGATTCCAACATTTTCCCTACTACTGATGTCAGGCTAATCGGTCTATAATTACCCATTTTCTCTCTCCCTCCTTTTTTAAAAAGTGGGGTTACATTAGCTACCCTCCAGTCCATAGGAACTGATCCAGAGTCGATAGACTGTTGGAAAATGATCACCAATGCATCCACTATTTCTAGGGCCACTTCCTTAAGTACTCTGGGATGCAGACCATCAGACCCCGGGGATTTATCAGCCTTCAATCCCATTAATTTTCCCATCACAATTTCACACCTAATAAGAATTTCCTTCAGTTCCTCCTTCTCACTAGACCCTCGGTCCCACAGTATTTCCGGAAGGTTATTGGTGTCTTCCTTCGTGAAGACAGAACCAAAGTATTTGTTCAACCGGTCTGCCATTTCTTTGTTCCCCATTATAAATTCACCTGAATCTGACTGCAAGGGACCTACGTTTGTATTCACTAATCTTTTTCCTTTCACTTATCTATAGTTAGATTTTATGTTCCCAGCAAGCTTCCTCTCCTCCTCTCTTTTCCCTCTCCTAATTAGACCCTTTGTCCTCCTCTGCTGAATTCTAAATTTCTTCCAGTCCTGAGGTTTGCTGCTTTTTCTGACCAATTTATATGCCTCATCCTTGGATCTAACACTATCAATTTCCCTTGTTAGCCACGGTTGAGCCACCTTCCCCATTTTATTTTTACTCTAGACAGGGATGTACAATTGTTGAAGTTCATCCATGTGATCTTTAAATGTTTGCCATTGCCTATCCACCGTCAACCCTTTAAGTATCATTTGCCAGTCTATTCTAGCCAATTCACGCTTCATACCATCGAAGTTACCTTTCCTTAAGTTCAGGATCCTAGTCTCTGAATTAACTGTGTCACACTCCATCTTAATAAAGAATTCTACCATATTATGGTCACTCTTCCCCAAGGGGCCTTGCACAACAAAATTGCTAATTAGTAATTTCTCATTACACATCACCCAGTCTAGGATGGCCAGCCTTCTAGTTGGTTCCTCGACATATTGGTCTAGAAAACCATCCCTAACACACTCCAGGAAATCCTCCTCCACCGCATTGCGACCAGTTGGTTAGCCCAATCTATATGTAGATTAAAGTCGCCCATGATAACTGTTGTAGCTTTATTGCACGCATCCCTAATTTCTTGTTTGATGCTGTCCACAACCTCACTACTACTGTTTAGTGGCCTGTACACAACTCCCACGAGTGTTTTCTGCCCTTTGGTATTCAGTAGCTCCACCCATACCAATTCCACATCATCCAAGCTAATGTCCTTCCTTACTATTGTGTTAATTTCCTCTTTAACCAGCAACGCCACCCCACCTCCTTTTCCTTTCTGTCTATCCTCCCTGAATGTTGAATACCCCTGGATGTTGAGTTCCCAGCCTTGGTCACCCTGGAGCCATGTCTCCGTGATGCCAATTATATCATATTCGTTAATTGCTGCCTGTGCAGTTAATTCGTCCACCTTATTACAAATACTCCTCGCATTGAGGCATAGAGCCTTCAGACTTGTCTTTTTAACACACTTTTCCCCTTTAGAATTTTGCTGTAATGTGGCCCCTTTTGCTTTTTGCCTTGGGTTTCTCTGCCCTCCACTTTTATTTTTCTTCTTTGTATCTTTTGCTTCTGCCCCCATTCTACTTACCTCTGTTTCTCTGCATAGGTTCCCATCCCCCTGCCATATTAGTTTAACCTCTTCCCCAACAGCACTAGCAAACACTCCCCCTAGGACATTGGTTCTGGTCCTGCCCGGGTGCAGACCGTCCGGTTTGTACTGGCCCCACCTCCCCCAGAACCGTTTCCAATGTCCCAGGAATTTGAATTGCTCCCTTCTGCACAAGTCCTCAAGCCACGTATTCATCTGAGCTATCCTGCTATTCCCACTCTCACTAGCACGTGGCACTGGTTCCTGAGATTACTATCTTTGAGATCCTACTTTTTAATTTAGCTCCTAGCTCTCTAAATTCAGCTTGTAGGACCTCATCCCTTTTTTTAACCTATATTGTTGGTACCTATATGCACCACGACAACTGGCTGTTCACCCTCCCCCTTCAAAATGTCCTGCACCCGCTCCGAGACATCCTTGACCCTTGTACCAGGGAGGCAACATACCATCCTGGAGTCTCGATTGTGGCCGCAGCATCACCCATCTATCCCCCTTACAATAGAATCCCCTACCACTATAGCTCTCCCACTCTTTTTCCTGCCCCTCCTGTGCAGCAGAGCCACCCATGGTGCCATGAACTTGGCTGCTGCTGCTCTGCCCTGATGGGTCATCCCCCTCAAGCATACCCAAAGCAGTGTATCTGTTTTGCAGGGGGATGACCGCAGGGGACCCCTGCACTACCTTCCTTCCACTGCTCTTCCTGTTGGTCACCCATTCCCTATCTGGTTGTGTACCCTTTATCTGCGGTGTGGCCAACTCACTAAACGTGCTATTCACGACATCCTCAGCATCGCGGATGCTCCGGAGTAAATCCATCCGCAGCTCCAGTGCCGCAATGCGGTCTGTCAGGAGCTGCAGCTGGATATACTTCCTGCACATGTAGTTGTCAGGGACACTGTGAGCGTCCCTGATTTCCCACATAGCACAGGAGGAGCATAACATGTGTCCGAGCTCTCCTGCCATGACTTAACCTCTAAATTAACTTAATTTGGCAACAACAATGATAAAGATTACCTATTGATAAAAAGAAAATAAAAATAAAAAAAACTACTCACCAATCATTTACCTCCTTGGATGTGACGTCACCCTTCGATTTCTTTCTACTTTTTTGCTTTCCCTCCCTGCAGCTGCACCAGCTGGCCTTTTATAGGCCTCCCCATGCTGCCGCTCCGCCTCCTCGATGTCCCGCTGGCCTCCCGATGACGTTGGGCCTTTTATAGGTCTCCCCACGCAGCCACTCCGCCTCCTCGATCACATTAGTTACACCAGTATCACAGTTTCTGGTTACATTGCATACATTTTCATGCATGCACTCTCTTATTGCATCTTTAGCTTTAAAGTCCTTGTCCTCATTTAGTTGAAACTGTCCCTTTAAATTTATTTGGTTATCCATCTCCTTTTAAAGGGGCCTTCCAATCCGATTGGCCACTCGGTGCAATGTGTCACTCCTCCAAAGCTGTCCCTCGTGGTATAGCCGCGGCCATTTTGATTGCTGGTTCATCTCCTCGTGGTGCGGCCGCCATCTTCTGGCTCTCCTTCAGGTAGGCTGTGGTGGTCTTTTCTTCCACAGGTTCGGCCCTGGATGTCAGGAATTCATTTCTTTCAACGATGTTCACCTCTTGGAGTCCTACCCTGGCCCGGAAAGTGGAGTTTGGATTTTCAGTCCTGGAGATTTTGCCGTGGTGTTGTGGAGTTGTCGCCGCGGAGTCGATGGTGGGATTTCTGGATGCAGCGATGGATCCATGTTCGATGTCGATTGCCGGAGTCCAGAGGCCGTCGCCAATTCAACTGATTTGGACAGGGTTTATCCAATTCCTTCCCAGCAGCATGGGACCATTGCCGGCAACGATCCACAGGGAGCGTTTGCTCAACACTCCGCCCTGGGAGACCTGGATGTCCATGCTGCCAACAATTTGAATTTTATCTTTGTTGTGGGTGAGCAGCTGCGTTTGGACTGGAGACAGTTTTGGTTGAGTGGCGGGATTTATCCAAAGTTTCTCAAAGGTCGTTGGCTCATCACAGACTGGAAACTGGGACTCCGTCGATGTCTACTTCCATCGTCCACGGAGAACTTTCGATGGAGCAGGTATAGACTCTATACTCTTCTCCCAGGGTTTGAGCAACTTCACCTTCATCTGTGTCGGCGCCCCGGTGATCAGCCAACTCATCAGAGACGCAGTGAGGACAGCTTTTTCTGCACATTCTTTGAAAGGTGCCCTTTCTCTTTGCAACCTTTGCATGCATAGTCTTTGTAGCTGCACTAGTGGGCCCTGTGGTTTCCTCCACAGCGCCAGCACGGGGCCATCCGGTTTGCCCCATGTGGCGGACTCAGGGTTGTTGGACTCTGGGCAGCATTCCTGCCTTTCGAAGTATCCATGCGGTGCCCTGCGCTTGCCAGTTTAGAGTCCTGGGTCAGTATTCGCTTGGAGTCGCCGGCCGAAACCATGTAGGCCTGGCTCACTTGAATTGCTTTCTGCAGGGTGACCGTGATGTCGGCAGAAAGCAACTTGTGCAGGAGGCTTTCGTGGCCAATTCCAATGACGAATATGTCCCTTAGTGCTTCATTAAGGTGGTCTCCAAAATCACACAGTGCAGCTAATCTTCTTAAGTGTGCAGCATACTTAGTAATTTCGTGGCCCTCAGGTCGCCGATAAGTGTAGAACCAGTGCCTGGCTGTGAGGATGCTTTCTTTCGGTTTTAGTTGTTCCTGTATGAGTGTTACAAGTTCCTCATAGCTTTTGGTGGTTGTCTTTACTGGGGCTAGCAAGTCCCTGACGAGACAATAGTTGGTGGGCCCACAACTGCTAAGCAGGATGGCCCTGCGCTTGTTTGGTCGTGTCGACGGTGTGTCCCCATCCAGGTCGTTGGCTCTAAAGAAATGTTCCAATCTTTCTACAAAAGCGTCCCAATCTTCCCCCTCTGTAAATTGCTGAAAGTTGCTGAGATTAGACATGCTGAGCGTGTAGTCCGTGATCTTGTATCCTCGTCACCAGTTGTAGTGTATGTAGGCACCTTTAGCAATGACTTCACGAGGCAGGGTATGATACTCAAACTGTGTAGACTGTAGTCCTTTACTTACAGCTCCTCGAATGAGGATGCCAAGCTGTGAGCTCCCTTTTATACTGGGTTACCTGCAGTATGCAGGTAACCTTAAGGTCCCCAGCAGCAGCACCCTCTGGTGTACAGGTAAGGTGTGTACAGTGTAAGGATACAGTCAGTGTTACATGACAGTTTTACAGACTTCACACAACAAGCAAGCATGCACATATAACACACTCCATCACGGCATATTCTACATTTATTCCAGTTTATTGTACGTGTTGCTCACTCATCTTCACATCAGTCCTATATCTGTCTTTTACTAGTTTGAACCTGTGTCTTGTCCTACCATCCTGGTTTAGTTTTAAAGCGATTTCCTGAATTTATCTATTCTGTACGATTTACTACCATATTTACCTCTAAGTTCACATTTCAAGGCTGAAAAGCTTAGGTTTCTCCCATCTTTCTTCATATTTCAGTTCTCAAATGCCAAAGATCAGCCTTGTGGCTATTCCCTGCACTGCCTCCAGGACTTGACTGTCTCCTGTGTATTGATGACCAGAACTGAAAATATTATTTAAAGTATGGTCTGACAAGAGCATGATATAGTTTGAGCATGACTTCCTCTGACTTGTATTCTGTTATGGCTTTATAGTGCTACATTCTATTTGTTATGTTGATTGCTGCTCCACAGCAGTTGGATATTTAGACCACAAGACCTACTAAAACCACAATGTTTTTCAACTTTATCCTTTGCTATTTTTATGCAATTCATGGAGTACTTATGTCACCTATGTTTATCTTCCTCTGTGTAATATTTAACTTGTCCGTATTTAATTTCATCTAACATTGTTCCGCCTGTAATGTATGCACCTGTGAGCATACTCACAGGCTTGTGGAGCTGTTGCACTGAGTGGCTTTGCCAGTCACGTGATGTTCACAAGATTCAATAAAACCCCAGTTAATTGAGTTCAGGTTCTCCACGATGAGATGTGGAGTTGTGAGCCTGGTGGATGAACTGGTAGTGCTCAGTTTGATAAGCCTTTGCTAATAAACCAGCTAGTTCTTTACAGCAAATGTATGTGTAGCTATGAATTCATAAGCGAAGAACCCATGAAGCAAATACACTACACCGCCCACTTACATATTTTACCCAATTAATTTTGTAGCTGCTGTGCAATCTGTTCAGAATCAGCAACCCCTGCTAGTTTCTGAATTCAGATATTTTCTGTAAATTAGAAACAGTGGGCTCCCAAAACCGATCCCTGGGGCACCTCACTCAGTATGAAATCCCACTCAACTTGAACTCCTACCCTGACGTAACGTCTGTAACAAGTAACTGCTGCTTTCTACCCTTCAGCCATTCTCTTAACTTTGTGCAAGTTTTGCTCTGAAGTGCTTTAAGCTTATCTAGTAGATTTTCATGTGGATTTTATCAAATGATTTTTAAAGTCTAGGAATACCACCTAACAAGGCTTTCCACAGTTCTTTTTTTATTCGTTCATGGGATGTGGGCATCGCTGGCATAGCCAGCATTTATTGTCCATCCCTAATTGCCCTTGAGAAGGTGATGGTGAGCCGCCGCCTTGAACCACTGCTATCCGTGTGGAGAAGGTACTCCCACAGTGCTGTTAGGGAGGGAGTTTCAGGATTTTAACCCAGCGACGATGAAGGAACAGCGATATAGTTCCAAGTCAGGATGATGTGTGACTTGGAGGGGATCGTGGAGGTGGTGGTGTTCCCATCCACCTGCTGCCCTTGTCCTTCTAGGTGGTAGAGGTCGAGGTTAGGGAGGTGCTGCCGAAGAAACCTTGGTGAGTTGCTGCAGTGCATCTTGTAGATGGTACACACTGCAACCATGGTGCACTGGTGGTGGAGGGAGTGAATGTTTAAGGTGGGGAATGGGGTGCCAATCAAGTGGGCTGCTTTGTCCTGGATGGTATCAAGCTTCTTGAGCATTGGAGCTGCACTCATCCAGGCAAGTGGAGAGGATTCCATCACACTATTGACTTGTGCCTTGTAGATGGTGGAAAGGCTTTGGGGAGTCAGGAGGTGAGACACTTGCCGCAGAATACCCAGCCTCTGACGTGGCTGGTCCAGTTAAGTTTCTGGTCAATGATGACCCCCAGGATATTGATGGTGGGTGATTCGGTGATGGTAATGCCATTGAATGTCAAGGGACTTGTTGGAGATAGTAATTGCATGGCACTTGTGTGGCGCGAATGTTAGTTGCCACTTATCAGCCCAAGCCTGAATGTCATCCAGGTCTGGCTGCATGCAGGCATGGACTGCTCCATTATCTGAGGAGTTGTGAATGACACTGAACACTGCACTCATCCGCGAACATCCCCACTTCTGACCTTATAATGGAGGGAAAGTCATTGATGAAGCAGCTGAAGATGGTTGGGCTTAGGTCACTGCCCTGAGGAACTCTTGCAGTGATGTCTTGGGGCTGTTATTGATTGACCTCCAACTACCACAACCTACTAGGGATGTAATGGAAGTTGGTGAAGCAGCATCTTTTCCTTCTTGGTCCATGTTGGCTGCTGTTTGCAATGTTAATATCATATAAGTGATCTTCAAACTTAACTCCTGATGATGGATATCATTATTTAACTGTTATTGAAGAAAAACGAATAGGTCTGTAGTTGCCCATGCCTGCTTTGTCACCCTTTTTTTGAATAATCGTAGTCTGCAAAGTAGAGAAACTTTACTTCAAGATAGTGTACATCTGGGTGGTAGAATCTGCAATGATACCCATATTACTTTGCAGCAGCTCATGCAATGACTATCTTACAAGTGCATGTTCATGAAATTTAATCAGTAGGGTCAGAATCACAAGAATAATTAGTTAGAATCATTGGTAAAGCTAGAATCACCAAAGCATCTCAGCAGGGCACGTGGCCATGTTATACCTCCACATGGCAATCAAAATTGTTTCATTCTTCCTCAACCATGATCAGTGTTAATCATGTCTTGCCTCATCTGAATTAACATAGAATCTACAGCACGTGAACAGGCCATTCGTGCCAACTGGTCTATGCCACAGTTTATACTCCACACGAGCCTCCTCTCACTCTAATTACTTTTTCTCCATCCTGACCCTTATCCTTCTATTCCCTTCTCTTTTATGTATTAAACCCTCCCTTAAATCTGGCAATGCCATCTGCTTCAACTACTCCATGTTGCACGGCGTTCCATATTCTCACAACTCTCTGAAAATATATTAAATCTTATTTGTGCCCCCTTGTCCTGCATCGCTCCCCCCCCCCCCCCCCCCCGCTCCTCCCCTAATGTGGAACGGGTTTGTCCAAGTCACTCAAACATCTTCATAATTTTAAAGACTGGATCGGCTAGGCTTATATTCACTGGAATTTAGAAGAATGAGAATGGATCTTATAGAAGCATATAAAATTCTGACGGGATTGGACAGGTTAGATGCAGGAAGAATGTTCCCGATGTTGGGGAAGTCCAGAACCAGGGATCACAGTCGAGGGATAAGGGGTAAGCCATATAGGATCAAGATGAGGAGAAACTTTTTTTCATCGAGAATTGTGAACCTATAGAATTCTCTACCACAGAAAGTTGTTGAGGCCAGTTCGTTGGATATATTCAAAGGGAGTTAAATGTGGCCCGTACAGCTAAAGGGATCAGGGATATGGAGAAAAGGCAGGAGAGGGGTACTGAAGTTGCATGATCAGCCATGATCACATTGAATGGTGGTGCAGGTTCGAAACACCGAATGGCCTCCTACTGCACCTATTTTCTATGTTTCTAACAGGTCTCCTCATAGTCTCTTTCAGAGAAAAAAGCCCCAGTCTGCTCAATCTGATGACGCTCTGAACTCTGTGTGTCTGAACTGGGACAACTTTAAGTGATATGGATGATACAGCGTGTTGGGGTCAGTGTGACAGTACCCAGCTTACTCCCCTTAGGCTCATGACCTTTCTGTTTTAAATAAATAAAACTGGATGTACACAGTGACATTGCACCCAACATTTCGCAGTACAGCATTAAGTGTTTCAAGCCTGATGGTGAACAATCACAGTGAACGTGTGCAATCCAAGAGTCATTGTCACCTGACAGCAATTTTAGCTGGTGTCCTGAGCAGGGAAGCCACTGTAGCTTTCTTGATGAATGAAAACAGTAGAAAGGGTAGCTCCCGGAGCCAGAAGAGGCTCAAACATTCTTTTAAACTATTTTTTTCCTTGTGGGGCCAGTAGGAGGAGTGCTCTCCCAGGATCCACAAGGAAAGAACATACGGTGGACCATGAGGGAAATCGGCCAGCAAGATTTAAATGAGGCCCAGGAATTATAATAGCCGAGGCTTCCTTTCTGGAGCAGCGGTGAGTTTCCAACACGCCTCACTACCTTCCTATCCAAAGTTAAAATCAAAGCCTGTGATTTTCGTAATGTACTTATCGTAATGCACAAGAGGTTTTATTTGCTACATGTCACTACCAGTCTCAGCATGTTGGCACCTGTTGAAGGCAAGCTTCAGCAAAATAAAGAAGAATATGGATTTGCTTGAATGCCATTTTTGCAATCGGTGCAATATATACTTGCAGTTATATATATATATATATATATATATATATATTGCTAGGTCTGGTAAAATGAAATGTGAAATGCATTGTTATCACATTTGTTATAATCCATCTCAAATCAATAAGTCATGCAAATTATTGTCATAGTTGAAAATTATTTGACGGCTTTGTTTATGACTGGAAAACAGTGGTTCTTGTATTCATGACAAGAAGCAATATTATGTAAAAACGTATAATTTTATTAGAAATGCTGTTAGACACACATACAATGTCGTCAACTTGTCTTGGAGTTCAGAAAATTCCAGTCTAAACTCCCTTCAGTTGATAGTCATTGTACTGTGAGAACCTGTTAGATTATGAAAACTTGCTGGTATCCATTAGTTAATTCAAGCTGAATAAACTCCACTGTGCGTTCTTGCCAAAAGCTATGAAAGGTATTATTTCAGGAGACATAGCTCCCTTTGAGGCCCTGGTACATTTTTATTATCAGTTATACTTGGTCTACTGCACTTGGAGGAGTTTGGTAAAACGTTTAAAGCTTGAGCATTTGAGTGTTAGCAGTGATTTTTATTCTTGACTCTTTCTTGAGATTTCTCAATTAACAACATTCAGGCACTAGTTAGTTACTATTTGCCGTAACTGCTTGATTTAGTCTTTTATTCTGAAATAAAGGAATTCTTGCAAATGTGGCTAACACTATATCGAGACATTCATCACTGAATTAAGATATAAAGATTTGAATTTATCTTACCAGTGTTTACAGAAGAAATTATTTCTGCTGGTATGTAGATTTCTTACTGCTATTCTATTAAAGAAAGGATTATGTTTGCAAATTGATTAGAAACTTTCAATGTGATGTACTAAAAGATTTGGAAAACTAAATTGTTTTGTAAGCTGGTAGAAAGAATTTATTTTAGATGTAGAAGATGTCTGCACCATTTTGAAATGCTTGCTTTGGTAGATGCTGTAAAAACAAAACAAATGCTTGTGCTGTGACACATTACCTTGTTGGAAAACAAGCCAGGAGTAATACAAGAAAAGGAGTGCAGCTTCTTATGAATGCAGCAATGGTTCATAAATCAAATGACTAGACTTAGATGAATGACGTAGTTTCATTTTGCTGCATGGAGCTGGGAATGCTTTGTTGTTTGAGTGGAACAGAATGATAGAATGAAGGACAGCAATTTCAACTGTAAGATAACCAGTGGGAAGAAAATAAAATATATATAATGGCCAATAAATCAGAACTCTCCATGCATTGACCTGTTTATTTTGGATTGGGGAGGAAGATACCTACACAAAAAGGAAGTTTAATGAGAAAGCGCTATTGTTTCAGGTGAAGGCAATCACGTTATTGGAGACCAAGTTCTAACAGATTTTGGTGAAATGCCAAAAAGGATGGTTTTTTAAAAAGTATTTGCTCGAAGAGAAATAGAGGAAGTAGTTCCTCACCCTGGATGTTTTATTTTCAGACTGGTTTCTGTGTAAGATTATCTGCAGCACGTGGCTAAGAATGAGTAATCTTCTGTATGGGTTAATTGCAAATTGAAAAAATGAAGAAATTGTGTTTCATTAACTGCTTGAAATGAAGACTTAAAATGGTTACAAATTTGATGCCATTGGCACAGTATTTCACGAATACAATTTAATGTTTATAATATTGTATTAATGTATAATGTAAAGCTGGTGTATTGGTCACTCTGGTGGAAAAGCCATACCTATATGTTGTCCTATGTTGTCCCTCATGCCACCAAGTTCTATCAGCATCTGTGGAGAGAGAAACAGAGTTAACGTTTCATGTTTATTGTCATGTATCTTACATTATTATATATAACTGTATCCCAACATGCTATACATGACTGTAATAAGATATGACTTGTAACCACCAGCATACCTTACCACCAGGGGTGCACTTGCAAGAGACAGGTATATAAGGACAGGTCTCAGGCAAGTGCAGCATTCCAGAGCTGTGAAATAAAGGTGCAGTTCCAGAGTGACCTTGACTTCACTACATGCCTCGTGTGAATCTGTACTGAGGGGACAGGACTTTACAGTGGCGACGGGTTACGGGATTACAGAATCCACAGAATAGCGAACAACGGATCAGATGAAAAGTACAATGCGGGAGACAATTGGGAGGACTTTATAGAAAGCTCCAGCAAAGCTTTGTAACCAAAGACTGGTTAGGCGACGATAAGGCAGACAAGAGAAGAGCCCATCTCTTGACCAGCTGTGGCTCGAAAACATACGCTTTAATGAAGGATCTGTTGGCACCCGAGAAACCAGCAAGCAAGTCGTTTGAAGAATTGAGCACACTGGTAAGAGACCACCTGAAGCCAGCGAGCAGCCTACACATGGCCAGACACAGTTTCCACAACTACAGACGCTGTGTGGGCCAGAGCATACCCGACTTCGTGGCGGAACTTCGGAGGTTGGCTAGTTTATGTGAGTTCTCCGATGAACTGAGGAGAGAAATGCTGAGAGACTTTTTCATTGAAGGAATAGGCCACGCAGGCATATTCCGAAAGCTCATAGAGACCAAGAACCTGACCTTAGAGGCAGCAGCACTGGTTGTACAGACATTCTTGGTAGGGGAAGAAGAAACGAGTTTAATTTACAATGCAGGTACGACAACTAACGAAATATTGGAACAAGAACTTCACAGCACTAAACAAGCTGCTACCCCCACACACAGACAAAACCGGGAGAACAGGTTCTCGACAGCAGGCAGAAGCCATCAAGGGCCACAGGAACGGCCGGTCACACCTCATCAACCCACAATGCGAGCAATCAACTACAAACTGAGAGAAGCTCAAGAGAGATCAGCCAGACGCAGCTCATTCTTTGGGAACTCTTTGAACAATGGAACAGGTCTGTGCTGGAAGTGTGGGGGTGGGCACTCGTCAAGGGGATGTTGATTTCAGCAGGCTGTTTGCAGAAATTGTGAATATACAGGGCATTTGGCCCGCATGTGCAAAAAAACGGCAGCTCGGCTGGTATACGAATCGGATGGGTCGGAAAGCGGACCAGAAGATGGTGGGGACAGTACCCGGGACACCGGTGTACAGCGGGTCAACACGATCAATGGCCACTGCTCCGACAACAGGACGCCTCCTATAATGATGAGGGTTCTACTCAACGGGATATCTGTCAACATGAAGCTGGATACGGGAGCGAGTCAATCTCTCATGGGGGCTCAACAATTTGAACAACTGTGGCCGCATAAAAGAGACAGACCAAAACTCACAAGGATCAACACCAAACTAAGGACCTATACCAAAGAATTCGTACCAGTCCTCGGCAGCGCCATGCTCTCTGTCACACACAAAGGGACAGTGAACTGACTTCCCCTATGGATTGTCCCGGAGACCCCCCAGCACTGCTGGGGAGAAGCTGGCTGGCAAAAATAAACTGGAAATGGGATGATGTCCATGCCATGTCATTAGAGGAACGGACCTCCTGTTCAACAGTTATAAAGCAATTTGAACATCTCTTTCAGCCAGGTGTGGGCACTTTCAAAGGAGCCAAAGTCAAAATCTACATCACAGGGATGCTAGACCGGTCCATCACAAGGCCAGAGCTGTACCCTATGTGATGAGGGAAAAGATTGAACATGAACTAGACAGGCTTCTGCGGGAAGGCATTATCTCACCCGTGGAATTTAGCGACTGGGCAAGTCCCATCGTCCCAGTCATGAAGCCTGATGGATCCGTACGAATCTGTGGGGACTACAAATCTACCATAAACAGAGTCTCCCTACAGGACCAGTACCCGCTGCCCAGAGCGGAGGACTTATTTGCCACATTGGCTGGCGGTAAACTTTTCTCAAAATTAGACCTCACATCTGCGTATATGACGCAAGAATTGACCGAGGAATCCAAGCTACTCACCACCATCAACACACATCGAGGCCTTTTCATGTACAATCGATGCCCATTCGGCATCAGGTCGGCAGCTGCCATATTCCAGCGCAACATGGAGAATCTGCTCAAGTCCATCCCGGGGACGGTTGTATTTCAAGACGACATACTTATCACGGGCAGGGATACCGACTCCCATCTTCGTAATTTGGAGGAAGTACTAAAGCGGTTGGATCGGGTAGGCCTACGAGTCAAGAAATCCAAATGCCTGTTTCTCGCACACGAGGTTGAATTTTTGGGCAGAAGGATTGCCGCTGGTGGAATCCGCCCAACAGAGTCCAAAACAGAAGCAATTCGCTTGGCACCCAAGCCCCGGAATGTCTCAGAACTGCATGCCTTTCTCGGGCTACTCAATTACTTTGGGAACTTTATGCAGAACTTAAGCACGCTGCTGGAGCCTCTCCACGTGCTACTCAGGAAGGGGTGTGATTGGTTTTGGGGGGATGCCCAGGAACGCGCCTTCAATAAGGCACGCAACCTTCTGTGTTCCAACAGTATTTTGACTTTCTTTGACCCAGGTAAAAAGCTAGTTCTCACATGCGATGCGTCAGCGTATGGAGTCGAGTGCGTTTTTCAACACGTCAATAGTGCGGGCAAATTACAACCCATAGCTTATGCCTCCAGGTCACTTTCGCGGGTGGAGCGCGGGTACGGAATGGTAAAGAAGGAGGCGCTCGAGTGCGTGTACGGTGTCAAAAAGATGCACCAATACCTTTTTCGAGGCCACGTTCGGGTTAGAAACCGATCACAAGCCCATCACGTCCCTCCTGTCCGAGAGCAAGGCAATAAATGCCAACACCTCGCCGCGAATTCAACGGTGGGCACTCATGCTGGCGTCCTACGACTACCATCAGGCACAGACAACTGTACCGACGCATTCAGCAGGCTACCCCTGGCGACCACGGAAGGGTCTGATGAACAGGACTGTGAGACAGTCATGGCAATCAATGCCTTTGAGTCCACAGGTTCGCCCATGACGGCTCGCCAAATCAGAGCCTGGACGACCAGTGACCCCACGTTATCCTGAGTAAAAAGATGTGTCCTAACTGGTGACTGGGCAGAAGCTCGCGATACCTGCCCCGAGGATTTAAAACCCTTTCACAGGCGCATGCATGAGCTATCACTACAAGCAGACTGCCTGATGTGGGGCAGCCGAGTAGTCATGCCTCTGCAAGTAAGAGAGGCATTTGTCCGGGAGCTCCACCGCGAGCACCAGGGGATCGTTCTCATGAAGGCCATAGCCAGATCCCACGTTTGGTGGCCTGGTATTGACGCGGACTTGGAGCTCTGCGTCCGAAGGTGCACCGTTTGTGCCCAACTCAGCAATGTCCCCAAGGAGGCTCCACTGAGCCCCTGGCCCTGGCCTAACAAACCGTGGACGCGGGTGCATGTAGACTATGCGGGTCCATTCATGGGCAAAATGTTCCTCGTAGTTGTAGGTGCATTTTCAAAGTGGATCGAATGCACCATTTTAAACTCGAGCACAACCTCCACCACTGTGGAGAGCCTCGCAACCATGTTTGCAACGCACGGAATCCCTAACATATTGGTCAGTGACAATGGTCCGTGCTTCACCAGTGCAGAATTTCAAGACTTTATAATTGACCACGGCGTAAACCACGTCAAGGCGGCACCGTTCAAGCCGGCCTCCAATGGCCAAGCAGAGAGAGCAGTGCAAATCATTAAACAAGGCATGCTTAAAATCCAAGGTCCCACGCTGCAGGGTCGCCTGTCGCGACTGCTGCTGGCATACAGATCTCGTCCGCACTCACTGACTGGGATCCCCCCCCCGCGCAACTGTTGATGAAAAGGACTTTAAAAACAAGGCTCTCATCAATCCTCCCAGACATGCACCAAATCGTTGAGGCAAAGCGCCGTAAGCTGACTGAGTACCATGACAGAAATTCGAGGGGGAGATGAAATGAGATAGGGGACAAAGTGTTTGTACTAAACTATGGCAGGGATGCCAAATGGCTTGCAGGAACAGTAACGGGCAAGGAAGGAAACAGGTTGCTGGTAGTACAAATGGACAATGGCAAAACCTGCCGGAGGCATGTAGACCAAGTCAAAAGCAGATTTACCAACAACACTGCGGAACCAGAGGCAGATTACAATGTGGAACTCGCACCACACCTGGTGGACAGACAGAGGGAACAACCTGAGGAAAGGGCAAACCCAGGCAATCACACCAATCGAAACAGACAGCCCAGGCGAGATACCAGCAACCACACCCAAAGAAAAACAGACACTGATACGTCCTTACTACACAGTATAAATGCACACGTGGCCCATGCTTGAGAGAAGGTCAGAAGTGACCTGTCCTTTATTCCTTAGCACTCAAGTGATGAAGGTGGGTGGAGCTTCCCCTTTTATACCTGAAGGTCCAGGTTAGGAGTGTCTCCCACCTAGTGTTCAGTGTTCTCACGGTGTACAACTTAGGTCACTTTATACATGGGTTACAATGCTGGTTGAATACATGACATCACCTCCCCCCCCCCCCCCCAAAGTCTTATTGGGATCACAGGTTGAGTCTCTCTGGTGGTTTACGCTCCCTTGTAGAGTGCCTGAGTTGGGGCTCCGGTTGTTGGGCGCTGGCCTGAGTGTCTGCTGTTTGCAGTGCCTCAGGCCTGTCCGGACTACCCACCGTGACTGGGCTCTCCTCCCTTTGCTTCCGGTGTTCGGTCACCTGTGGTGGAGTGAACTCTATATCGTGTTCTTCCTCTGCTTCTTCTATGGGGTTGCTGAACTTCCTTTTTGTTTGATCCACATGTTTGCGGCAGATTTGTCCATTGGTAAGTTTAACTACCAGAATCCTATTTCCCTCTTTGGCAACCACAGTGCCTGCGAGCCATTTGGGCCCTGCAGCGTAGTTGAGGACAAAAACAGGATCATTTACATCAATACATCGCGCCCTCACATTCCTGTCATGGTAGTGATATTGTGACTGGCGCCTGCTCTCGACAATTTCTTTCATGGTGGGGTGTATAAGGGATAATCGGGTTTTGAGCGTCCTTTTCATTAGTAGCTCTGCGGGTGGAACCCTGTGAGCGAGTGTGGTCGGGATCTATAGGCCTGCAGGAGGCGTGATAAGCGGGTTTGTAGGGAACCCCCTTGGAATCTGAGCATCCCCTGTTTGATTATCTGCACTGCTCGTTCTGCCTGGCCGTTTGAGGCCGGCTTGAACGGTGCCGTTCTAACATTGCCTGCCATGAAGTCCTGGAATTCAGTGCTTGTGAAGCACGGGCCATTGTCGCTGACCAAGATGTCCGGTAGACCGTGGGCGGCGAACATTGCCCATAGACTTTCTACCGTGGCAGAGCATGTGCTTGAATTTAAAATGTCACACTCAATCCATTTGGAGTAGGCGTCTACTACAACCAAAAACATTTTCCCCATGAAAGGACCTGCGTAGTCCACGTGGATGCGTGACCAAGGCTTGGCGGGCCATGGCCAGGGGCTAAGGGGGGGCTTCCCTGGGCGCATGGCCCAGCTGGGCACACGTGTTGCACCTGCGAACACAAAGTTCCAGATCTGCGTCTATCCCTGGCCACCAAACGTGTGACCTGGCAATTGCCTTCATCGTGACGATGCCCGGGTGCCCATTGTGGAGTTCTCTGATGAACATCTCTCTGCCCATCTGGGGCATGACTATGCGGTTTCCCCACAGTAGGAAATCGGCCTGAATCGAGAGTTCATCCTTGCGCCTGTGAAATGGTTTAAATTTCTCAGGGCATGCCCTGTACGTGGCTGCCCAGTCCCCATTCAGGAAATATTTCTTGACTAGAGACAATAGCGGGTCTCTATTTGTCCAGACTTTAATCTGACGGGCTGTCACGGGTGAGCCTTCGCTTCCGAAAGCTTCAACAGCCATGACCATCTCAGCACCATGCTCGGTAGCCGCCTCAGTGGTGGCTAGTGGGAGCCTGCTGAGTGCATCGGCGCAGTTTTCGGTGCCCGGTCTGTGCCGAATTGTGTAGTCATGGGCAGCTAACGTGAGTGCCCACCTCTATATGCGGGCCGTTGCGTTTGCATTTATGGCCTTGTTGTCGGCCAAAAGGGACGTTAGGGGTTTGTGATCTGTCTCCAGCTCAAATTTCCTGCCAAACAAGTACTGGTGCATTTTCTTTACCGCATATACACATGCGAGCGCCTCCTTTTCTACCATCGCGTCGCCCCTTTCTGCCTGGGACAGACTCCTGGAGGCATAAGCTACCGGCTGTAACTGACCCTTGGCATTGACATGCTGCAACACACACCCGACACCATAGGACGACGCATCGCACATTAACACAAGTTTCTTACATGGGTCATACAGCGTTAACAGATTGTTGGAACATAACAAATTGCGTGCTCTATTAAAAGCCCTTTCCTGGCTGTCCCCCCCCCCCCCCCCCCAGAGCCATTCGCGACCTTTGCGTAGGAGCACATGTCGCGGCTCTAGCAGCGTGCTCAATTTGGGAAGAAAGTTACCAAAATAGTTCAGGAGCCCCAGGAACGAATGCAGCTCCGTCGTGTTACGGGGTCTGGGTGCTCTCTGGATCGCTTCCGTCTTGGATGCAGTAGGGCTGATCCCGTCTGCTACTACCCTCATCCCCAGGAATTCTACCTCTGGAGCTAGTAAGACGCACTTCGCCTTTTTCAGTCGCAGACCTACCCGGTCCAGTCTGCGTAGCACCTCCTCCAGGTTGTGGAGGTGTTCTTCAGTAGCGTAACCCGTAATGAGGATGTCGTCCTGAAAAACCACCGTCCCTGGAATCGACTTGAGGAGGCTTTCCATATTTCGTTGGAAGATCGCGGCGGCCGAGCGAATCCCGAACGGACATCTGTTGTACTCAAACAACCCCTTGTCTGTCGTGATGGTGGTCAGCTTCTTCGACTCACTCGCCAGCTCCTGGGTCATGTAAGCTGAAGTCAGGTCCAATTTTGAAAAAAGTTTGCCACCGGATAGCGTCGCAAAGAGGTCCTCCGCTCTCGGTAGCGGGTACTGGTCTTGGAGTGACACTCGATTGATGGTGGCCTTGTAATCGCCACATATCCTGACTGACCCATCCGCCTTGAGCACCGGCACAATCGGGCTCGCCCAGTCACTGAATTCGACTGGCGAGATGATGCCTTCCCTCAGCAGGCGGTCCAATTCGCCTTCTATCTTTTCCCGCATCACGTACGGCACCGCTCTGGCCTTGTGGTGTACTGGTCTAGCGTCCGGGTTTATGTGAATCACTACCTTGGCCCCCATGAAAGTGCCAATGCCGGGTTGAAATAATGAGTCAAATTTGTCCAGGATCTGTGAGCATGATACTCGCTCCACAGAGGAAATTGCATTGACATCGCCCCATTTCCAGTTCATGACAGCAAGCCAACTCCTCCCCAGTAGTGCGGGACCGTCCCCTGGGACAATCCAGAGTGGCAACCTGTTCTCCGAATCTTTGTGGGTCACGACTACCGTGGCGCTGCCTAGCACCGGAATGATCTGCTTTGTGTAAGTCCATAGCTGTGCGTCAATCGGCGATAATTTTGGCCTCCTGGCCTTGGATGCCCACAACTTTTTGAACTGTTTGATACCCATCAGGGATTGGCTGGCACCCGTGTCTAACTCCATTGATACTGGGATGCCATTGAGGAGCACTTTCATCATTATCGGTGGCGTCCTGGTGTATGAACTGTATACGTGCTCCACATGAACTCGCTGAACTTTAGCTTCCAGCGATTTCCCCCAGTGTCCATTTCTGCAATTTTTGCAGGTATTTTGCTCATCTCTGCAAACTCCGGCTGAATGTATGCCTCCACGCCTCCAGCATGAGTTACGGTTTGAAACAAAAGGTCCCTTGCCAGTCGATCGTCCCTGGCTGCCCCTGTTATTGTCCTTGAGTGCACCATTAACAGGTGTTGATGGCCCCATTACTGGCCGCATTGTCCCTTGCAATGGCGTGAATCGCTGTTCAGCTTGCCATTGTCTCTGTCGAACTCCCCCTCTGGGTTCGATTACATGTTGGGGCATGCCTGACTGCCCTTGTCTGCCTGGAGAACTGTGTGCTGCTTTAACAATGTTGAATCTCTGTCCCAACCATTCCTTAACACAGTACCTCTCGTCTGTTCTGCTAGTGGCCATGCTCGCGTGGTTTAAATCCCAGTTTCTTGTCGCCATTGATACGTCCTTACTACACAGTATAAATGCACACGAGGCCCATGCTTGAGAGAAGGTCAGTCTGTGACCTGTCCTTTATTCCTTAGCACTCAAGTGATGAAGGTGGGTGGAGCTTCCCCTTTTATACCTGAAGGTCCAGGTTAGGAGTGTCTCCCACCTAGTGGTCTGTGTTCTCACGGTGTACAACTTAGGTCACTTTATACATGGGTTACAATGCTGGTTGAATACATGACAGACACCAAGGCAAACAACTGAACCACAACTCCGACGTTCCACGTGAGAGCGTAGACCACCTGAGAGACTGAACCTATAAAGACAATAAGACCTTGGGGGAGGGTGATGTCATGTATCTTACATTATTATATATAACTGTATCCCAACATGCTATACATGACTGTAATAAGATATGACCTGTAACCACCAGCATACCTTACCACCAGGGGTGCACTTGCAAGAGACAGGTATATAAGGACAGGTCTCAGGCAAGTGCAGCATTCCAGAGCTGTGAAATAAAGGTGCAGGTCCAGAGTGACCTTGACTTCACTACATGCCTCGTGTGAATCTGTACTGAGGGGACGGGACTTTACATTTATGACCTTTCGTCAGAACTCAGATCATCGTCTTAAAATGTTAACTCTGTTTCTCTCTCCACAGATGCTGCCTGACCTGCTGAGTACTTCCAGCATTTTTTGTTTTTAGTTCAGATTTCCAGCATTCGCGGGATTTTGCTTTTATTCCACCAAGTTCTACGTTTTGAGTTATGACTTGCATATCAGTTATATTAAGTATAGAAAGATGGTGTTAAATTCCTGCAGAATCCACAAAATATTTACAGGCCAACAACTACTGTGTTGTAATAAGATTGTATGTAATACATTGAGAGCTTCATGTGGTGTTACAAGCCAAAGCGTTGTGAAATCTCAACAACTTAAACATCATAGGAGCCCTACAATATGCTACAGCTTCGAAATGCACTACTTCACCTTCTTTGTAATATATCCAGGGTTGTTTTATATAAATTACATTTTAAATTTGTTAACGTTTATTCTAATTTTTTTTAATTGTTAAATTTAAAACTAGCGGAAAAGAAATCTGAGCAGAGTGCTAATGCTGTGTTGAAAGTGGACATATGCAGACAGCCTGACTGAGCATGTTAGTTTCAGACTCAATTACCAATCACTTCATTGTGATGTGATGATTCGTGATTATTATTTTGTATGAAGTATTGCAAGCTTGCTGGTGTGTTCTAGTATTCGAATCCAATAATGAAAACATTTTTAAGCACGCGGTTTGACCCTATTGAATTCTGTAAATACTTAAATTCTGGCAAGAGCTACCAGTTCTAACCTTTATGTAGCAAGACTTTTTTTTTAAATTCTATTTTAGACTAAATGAGCTCTTCACTTCCTTCTAATTTTTTAGCGCCATTCACTTTAGTTATATTTTCCACCTAAGGTTAGGATGGTGGCTGACAGGAGGAAACCAAGACGGGGTAATGAAGCTCCCAATAGGGAAGGAAAAAGAAAGAAAGTCAAGATCTGCATTTATATAGTGCTTTTTGCGACCTCACGATGTCCCAAAGCACTTTACAACAAGTGAAGTACTTTTGCAATGTAGTCACTGTTATAATGCAAGAAACATGGCAGCCAATTTGCGCAAAGCAAGGTCCCACAAAGGTGCACCTTTCTTCACATTTTGGATTTCCAAAACATTGTCTTTCTCTGGACCCAAGTTCATTCAGTAATTCAGTGAGCATTAACATTCCCAAATTGCCCTTAATACAGACACCACCTAATCTAGATTTCTTTTAGTCTCTAATTACAGCAAAAGCAGAAATGAGCAGGAGGTTTAAAAATTTAATCTGACAGACTTGACGCAAAATTGTTGCAGGGATATGGATTGATTTGAGGCAGAGAATGATGTAAATTTTTTCACTGAAACCAACTGATCTGCCATCTGTGAAGGTGACTGTCCCCAGACATGTTCAATTGTATGTTTGAACATCTCTCTCCCTCGCTATTCTAATGCACTCCAGGCCGGCCTCCCACATTCTAACCTTCGTAAATGTGAGCTCATCCAAAACTCTGCTGCCAGTATCCTGACTCGCACCAAGTCCCGTTCATCCATCATCTCTGTGCTTGCTGACTTACATTCGCTTACCCTTTACTCATACTGTTTTAATGTTTTCTTTTTCAAATATTTATCCACTTCCCTTTGAAATGCTCATGGATTCTGCTCCCATTACTCTTGATTCACCTTATCAATACCCCATATAAATTTGAACACACAGATCCTTTTAACTGTCTTTGTTTTAATGAAGAGAGTCTCAGGGGGTGAAATTTGTTTACGCTAGAAAACAGGCACGGGCATCACAATGTGAGATATGCCCGCAACCATTCAAAAAGCGCAGGCAGCATGTCAATTTTGTGCTGCCTGCTAATTACAATGATTTTGGTGCACAGCCTAGCATGGAACGCGTCGCTGGAGCAGGAGCAGGCTAGCTTTACTTAAAGGCAGTCTGCAGCTTTTGAAGCTGAGCTGCATTCTGCAGCTAAAAAAGTTTAAAATTCCTTGAGCACGAGGCAGTCTGCACCTCTTAAAGGTGAGCTGCCTTCTGCTGATCAAAAATGCTTCAGCTCTAATACACATGGCTCAGCAGGCCAGGAAAAGGGCATCCAGGGTCTCGGACACAGCACTCGAGCTTTTTGCAGGGTGTCAATACTGGAAGAGAGGTTCTCTACCGACAGAGGGCCAGGAGGCCTTCCAGAAAGAAGGATGTGGGACCAGATCGCCAAGGTCGTCACTGCAAGCTCCAGCGATGCAAACTTCGGCCCCCTTAGCATTCCACGCTAGGCTGTGCGCTGCAATCATGTAGCAAGCAGCACAAAATTGCCTGCCTACCCTTGTGCCACCTCATTTCAGACATTCAAGAAATCCAGCCTGCCCAGCCAGTATTTCATCAAGAAGAGGGAAAGGAGAGTGAAGAAGAATAAACACTGTCACTCAATTTCACATTCCCAGGCACATGCTCCTCGAGGTCATCCTGCAAGGCCATCTGCAGAGTCCCCCACTGACAGTCAGCAGCCTTCCATCAGCCAGGTTGCAGCCACTGATGTAGTACTGCGGAATACAGCACTAGGATAAGCAAAGGCACAGGCAAGATAGTCACTAAGGGAATGAACAAGGGTGATTGATTTTTTTTTTAGATATAATATTGGATGCATATATGGATAAAGTTGGATTGGAAAGTTTGCTTTGTGGTGACTTTTATTTTAGCTTTGTGGCTAAGACGATGCTGTGATGGTCAGTAATAGAGGGAAGGTAAGGTGTGGGACAAATGTTGAAAGGGGAATTGGGGTTGTGTTCACTGGTACTGCAGGCGGATGATATCCCGGCCAGAAAGGGGCTGTTTGGGTTGCCTCCTTCCTTTTGCTTTTTCCTCTTCTGCTTTGTCTGCTCTGCTTCCTCCTCCCTCTGTGAGCTGCCTCTGCTCCATCTCCATGTGATGTGGCAGCCCAAGGGGGACTGCAACTAGAGTTCCCAGGGCTGGTAGCAGATGATATTCTCAGAGGCCTTCCTTGAAGAGCCAAAGCCTTGCAAACATCCAGCAGCACACCCTGCACACTTCAACAACTTTTTAAATGTATTGCACCAAGCCACTGCTCCAATAAAATGTAAAGAAAATTTTCATCTGACATCTAGCCGATCTATTAACCTGTATCTCCTCCTGACGTCACTTACAGTCCCTTCACAGTTAAGTTTCCGTCCTATATTTGTATTACAGGTACAACCTCTGAAATCCGGAGTTTCGAAAACCAGACATCGGTATTCTGATATTCTGTAAATTCTCCTCTCTACCCCCTCCCCCCCCCCCTCCCACGCACGCACAGACACACACACCCCCAAAAAATTGCAAAAAATAAAAATCACAAAACATTCAAAAGACACTTAACTATCGAATCGCTGTGAAAGAATTAAAAAATAAAAACTTTAACCTACCTTTTTTTCAGGTCTTCATACCTACTGCTGTTCCGAGGGCTGCAACGCAGGTTTTTCCCTGGTGTTTTTTTTCTTCCTAACTACGGGTGCGCTGTGAGCCAAATTTTGGGACATCGGATTTTGTCTCTGAAATCCGGAAAAAAGCAAAACTCGGCCCAGGAGTTTCCGGGTTCAGGACATCTGATTTCTGTTCCGAAATCCTGAAAACCAGAATGGCCTCGGTCCCGAGGTTTCCAGATTTCGGAGGTTGTGCCTGTATCAATAAATTATGACATTGTGTACCCATGTCCAAGTTCAGTTCATTTGAAAATACTGTATTGAAAAGAGCAACGGTTCCAGAACTAACCGCATGGGGGCACCAGAGTTTACATTCCTCCTGTCTGGAAAAACATCCATCAACCACAATGATGTTTCTTGTCTTTTACCCAACTTCCTGTCAATGCGACTATACTTCCTTTAATACCAAGTGCATTAATTGTATTAAAAATCCTAGTCAAATGTTGTCAATTACAGTAGGTGGTTTAGATTTCCTGCCATATATGCGGGAAATTTATACTTGTGACTGTCTCTCGAGTCATAAAATTTTACAGCTCGGAAAGAGCAATTTAACCCATTGCACCTGTGCAATTTTCCAGTTTGAAACAACCCTCCACTCTATTCCATTTCCCTACCCTGTCCATGTTTTTTTTTCTTCCAAATATTTATCCACTTCCCTTTTAAAAGCAATGGTCGAAATTGCAGAGGTGCTTCTTGGATACAGGGATCGTGCCATAGTGCCAGAGGACTGGAGGATTGCAAATATTACACTCTAGTTCAAAAAAGGGGCAAAGGATAAACCTGGAAATTACAGTTCAGCCAGTCGGTGCTGGGAAAGCTATTAGCAACAATAATCCGGGAGAGAATTAACAGCTACTTGGACACGTATGGACTAATAAAGGTGAGCCAGCACGGACTTGTTAAGGGCAAATTGTGTTTGACAAACTTGATTAACTTTTTTGATGAGGTAATCGAGAGGGTGGATGAGGGCAGTGCAGTTAATGTTGTGTATATGGACTTTCAAAAGGCATTTGATGAAGTACCACATATTAGGCTTGTTAGCAAAATTGAAGCCCATTGGATAAAAGGGGTAGTAGTAGCATGGATACAAACTTTGCTAGGGATAGAAAACAGAGGGTTGTGGTGAATAGCTGTTTTTTGGACTGGAGAGGTATTTTGCAGTGTTCCCCAAGGTTCAGTGTGAGGACCATACATTAATGACTTGGACTTGGGGATACAGTGCACAATTTAGAAATTTGCAGATGACAGAAAACTTGGAAGTATAGTGAAACGGCATAAGAACATAAGAAATAGGAGCAGGATTAGGCCACCTGGCCCCTCGAGCCTGCTCCGCCATTCAATAAGATCATGGCTGATCTGATCATGGACTCAGCTCCACTTCCCTGCCCACTCCCTATAACCCTTTATTCCCTTATCGCTCAAAAATCTGTCTATCATCACCTTAAATATATTCAATGACCCAGCCTCAACCGCTCTCTGGGGCATAGATTTACAACCCTCTGAGAGAAGAAATTCCTCCTCATCTCAGTTTTAAATGGGCGACCCCTTATTCTGAGATGATGTCCCCTAGTTTCTTCTATGAGTGGAAATATCCCCTCTGCATCCACCTTGTTGAGCCCCCTCATTATCTTATATGTTTCCATAAGATCACCTCCCATTCTTCTGAACTCCAATGTGTATAGGCCCAACCTACTCCACCCCTATCTTCATAAGTCAACCCCCTCATCTCCAGGATCAGCTTAGTGAACCTTTTCTGAACAGCCTCCAATGCAAGTATTTCCTTTCTTAAATAAGGAGACCAAAACTGTACGCAGACCTCACCAATATCCTATACAGTTGTAGCAGGACCTCTCTGCTTTTATACTCTATCCCCCTTGCAATAAAGGCCAACATTCCATTTGCCTTCCTGATTCCTTGCTGTACCTGCATACTAACTTTTTGTGTTTCATGCACAAGGATGTCTCGGAGTGGCTGGAGGACATTTTGGAGGGGGAGGGTGAACAGCCAGTTGTCGTGGTGCATATAGGTACCAACGATATAGGTAAAAAAAACGGGACGAGGTCCTACAATCTGAATTTAGGGAGCTAGGAGTTAAATTAAAAAGCAGGACCTCAGAGGTAGTAATCTCAGGATTGCTACCAGTGCCATGTGCTAGTCAGAGTAGGAATTGCAGGATAGCTCAGATGAATACATGGCTTGAGGAGTGGTGCAGAAGGGAGGGATTCAAATTCCTGGGACATTGGAAACGGTTCTGTGGGAGGTGGGACCAGTACAAACCGGACGGTTTGCACCTGGGCAGGACCGGAACCAATGTCCTAGGGGGAGTGTTTGCTAGTGCTGTTGGGGAGGGGTTAAACTAATATGGCAGGGGGATGGGAACCTATGCAGGGAGACAGAGGGAAGTAGAATGGGGGCAGAAGCAAAAGATAGAAAGAAGAAAAGTAAAAGTGGAGGGCAGAGAAACTCAATGCAAAAATCAAAAAGGGCCAAATTACAGCAATATTCTAAAGGGGCAAAGTGTGTTAAAAAGACAAGCCTGAAAGCGCTCTGCCTCAATGCGAGGAGTATTCGTAATAAAGTGGACGAATTAACTGCGCAGGCAGCAATTAACGAATATGATATAATTGGCATCACGGAGACATGGCTCCAGGGTGACCAAGGCTGGGAACTCAACATCCAGGGGTATTCAACATTCAGGAAGGATTGACAGAAAAGAAAAGGAGATGGGATAGCGTTGCTAGTTAAAGAGGAAATTAACGCAATAGTAAGGATGGACATTAGCTTGGATGATGTGGAATCTGTATGGGTGGAGCTGCAGAATACCAAAGGGCAGAAAACGCTAGTGGGAGTTGTGTACAGACCACCAAACAGTAGTAGTGAGTTTGGGGACAGCATCAAACAAGAAATTAGGAATGCGTACAATAAAGATACAGCAGTTATCATGGGCGACTTTAATCTACATATAGATTGGGCTAACCAAACTGGTAGCAATACGGTGGAGGAGGATTTCCTGGAGTGTATTAGGGATGGTTTCCTAGACCAATATGTCGAGGGCTGGCCATCCTAGACTGGGTGATGTGTAATGAGAAAGGATTAATTAGCAATCTTGTTGCGCGAGGCCCCTTGGGGAAGAGTGACCATAATATGGTAGAATTCTTTATTAAGATGAAGAGTGACAGTTAATTCATCCTAAACTACTTGCAGCCGATTTTTTTTTAGGTCCCGATTTTTTGACGTCACTCGGGGTGAAACCTGCCAGCTGCGCCATTTCTGGCCATTTAAGCGATTGGCCAAGTAGAATTTTTTTCAAAATCAGCACAGTGCTTTGTTGAAAAAGCAGGCCTTTAGGCCCAGGATAGAAGTGACCGGGGGTGGGGGCCTTTTGGCCCAGGATAGAAGTTTACACCTGTTATGAAAATAAAATTTCTTGGGGAGAGAAAAATCAGCAATGACACTACAGGATAAATTCAGTGTCTCTCATTACCCTGGCAATCTCAGTTTTTCGGCACAGAGCTTTAGGACAATCTTTGCCGCTCCAAAATGAAAGGTTATTCTGGCGAAACGGGCAACATTTTTGCAGGCGCAATCGTCCACTGAAAAATCAGGCGTACCTCTATAACGGCGCCAAAAATCGTCCATGTGGAAAATTGGCCCCTATAAACGTCTGAAAAAGTTAGGGCCAGTTCATTCAGGAGTAAGTGAGTTTTTAACGGCGTAATAAGTGATAAATACTGCTGGACAACCTCTGTTGTCCTGAAAAATTAATTTTATAAGTGTGGAGTCTCATTCCCTCAAGAAAACTCATGTTGCAGATTTTAAAAAAACATAAATTAAATTATTTTTTTTAGTTTTTTTTCCCTTTTATCTCTCCCTTAAACCTATCTGTATGTCCCTATCTTTGTTTCACTTCCTGTACAGTGTTTTTTGCTTCCTGGTTTGCAGTCTGTGGGGCCGAAATTGCCCCTCCCGAAAAGGCCTCTGACCGCCTGACAGCAGCGGCCATGGGGCAGCGAGGAATAGCCGCCAACTCTCCATGGAGGGGCCGCCATTTTGCAAATTACCCTTTAAGGCCACAGTATTGTGGGGCACCACTCCGCCCATTTTCCCGCCATGGCATGCACGCGCCGACCCCTTACCGACTGGCGGCGGCTGCTTCCCGGAATTTGCTCCGCGGGAAATAACCCTTTTGCGGATTTGCGCCGCAGGAGCGGTGAAGCCGTCAGCTGGTGCCCTGACGGTGTTTGTGTCGGTGCACTCCTTGGTCCTTGGTCAGCGGTACGGCAGGCCTTAAAGGGAAGGTGGCACTGCCGGCGACACCATTTTATCTTTTATTGTCGGCCGACTGCCTAATTGAAAAATCTGCAGAGCTCGCAGCGGCTCTCCCCTTTCATCATCATCATAGGTGGTCTCTCGAATGAGGATGACTTGCTTCCACCAAAAGGGATGAGTTTGCAGATGTTTCAATGAAGGACCCGATGTTCCAGTCCTGAACTCCAATTGAAGGGGTGGAAGATCCCGTGTGTCTCCCCTTTAACTGAAGGGGAGAGACGTTGTGACGCGTCAGCGCAACGTGCTGACGTCATTAGCATGGTGCTGATGAGTGATTGAGGCGGCCGAGCCACTGCAAGGGCACTTCCGCCCCGCAGCCGTGATTCCATTCGCCCCGAGCAAAAAATAAACGTCCAAGTGATGAATGTCTACGGCAGTTCGGAGAAAAACTACAAAAAACAGAAGGTGCGTCCCGTTTCGGGCAGAGGTAAATTTCTACCCCCGGGTGCCTTAGTGAGGATACTTAAATCTGCTTGGTTGAAGAGCCTCGTTGCCTCTTGACCTGCTCACAGATACCACAGATCCCCTGTAGAGGGTGGCTGATTGAAACAGATGCCGGATTAATAGAAATCTCCGCTGATAAACACACAAAAAGTTTGAGGGAAGCTGTACCCGAGGTGAACGGCACTTTTGCCGCTGAGAGGAAAATCCGGGCGATTATTGAACAGTCAAGAGTTCAAATTTGAGAGTTCAAGTTGCAAGTTAAAAAAAAAATTAATCAAACGGGATGAATTTTAACCTACCCCGTTTTTAGTGCAGAACTGCAGCTTGATCTTCCTATTTGTGTACTCTGCTTTAAGTGGTATTCCTAATTTGCACTGAAAATATCTTTGTGGCAGCTCTGATCCATCTCGGGTGTACTTTTGATTAGAGGAACCTTGCTGTGACTTTGATGCTAGCTGTGGATAAGATTGTGGAGAAACATAAATAGAGATTGGCTCAACAGACTGGTTTTCCAAATAATTATCCAACCAATCGGACTGGAGGTTGTTGGGTAGGTTCATTCTGAGGGTAATAATTTATCCATTGGTGATAAGATGTCATTACTCTGTGTGATTCATATAGCTAATGACCTAACTATTTAGGCATGCTTAAAGACGGAGAGAGACCTGGAGTTTCTATACCAAAGGGTCATACTTAAAGGTATGTTGTGGTAATTTTATTTTTCTCTCCTATATCCTCCTCTGTAGTTTCTCTGCATCTGTCTAGGTGATGGGATGTGGATCTGCTCTCAGGCTTCTGTTGTTGCTGCTAATATGGCCAGCTGAAATTAAGTGTGTCAGAGTGGAACATGTGATGGATGATTTTTCCTGCCTAAGAGAAAATACCTGATCTCTGGGACCTGCTCACAGGAATAGAACTTAGATTAGGTACCCGCCACCTAAGAGATAGTAAGCACATATTTAGGTTATGATGGTGTACTTATTCAACCCAGGAGGTCTGGAAGATGTGTTGATTTTTAGCTTGTGTAACTTGTACCTTGGATAAACTGTTTTCAAAAACTACTCAAAATTTGACCAGACAGGATCCACTATCCATTCTGCAAAGACCCCTTGATTTTATTCGGACAACGCTGTTGAAGTCCTTGTAGAGGATGTCGGCAGAAGGAAGGAGATCTTGTTTCCAGATGGCGGATAAAAGAGTGTCAAGAAAAATTGCATGACTGTAGTGGTCAGAGGTAGCTGAGTAGGTGAATGCATGCTGGACGTGGCAGCAATGTCGAAAAAATTCCGTGATCTGACCGTGGCTGTTAGGATACGACTCCTACTTGCAGAGTTGACTCAGCTGGGATTGCTCATGTCTTTTCTCGCCCAGTGCCTGAGTGCTCAAGATTTAGCTATGATTCCTTTCAGTACCAATTGTTTTACAACTGAATGGATTCCTTGGGAACCAAAGAGCAATAAGAGTCAGCCAGTGAAGTCACGTGTATGCCTGACGGACATTAATTAACCAGTTGGGTTTAGGTAGCTTTGCTGACCATTTATCATGGTGGTAAATTTAATTTTGCAACTTTCCAAATTGGGATTTGAATTCACGACCTTTGGGTTGCTACTCCAGTGCCATAAACGCTACACTACTGTACCCAAATATTTTCTTAAGACCTGTTCAAACAGTTGCTGTGGATGAGTGAAACACTGTTTGTTTTTGAGTGGAAAATCCTGAGAGGTAAATAGCATAAACCATTTTGAGTGAGATGTGCACACTTTATTAAAGGTCTTCTCTTTAACTGACAGTTGAGGGGTGGTTGCCCTAGTAGTCCTTGTTTGGACCAGCTTTGCCTTTTCTTAATTAGCTAACAGTGGGATGTATCAATACATGAGTGCAGATGTTGATTTTGGTTTGTGTATCGACCTTGTTAAGATGATATTTAGCTGTCGTATTCCAATGTCAAGAGTCGTGTAAGCGGTTTTGATCCTAGCCCAATTGCAAGAAGGACGGTTTGAATCGCCCCCGCCTTATGAAAGTTCTAGACCCGGGAATTATTATTCAGAGTGTAAATGAAATGAGTCACGGACTGGAAGGCTCCAGTAAAAAATCGTACTTGTATTTATTTGGTCTAACATACACTGGCCAAAACATGCACTACTAAATGAAAATCACTGTCTCGGCGGAGAAGAAAATCCAGGTTACAAACAGCATACATACAGTACAGAAATGAGACCTAGTAACATGCAGTAATTCTCTGGTGGATTCTAACTCCACCCCTACCAACGAATTACCCAGTCAAAGCTTCCTCCCCAGAATAGCCTTGAAAAGCTTCACTTCTGAAAAAATACTGAGTCCTTACACCTCACCCAGCTCGCCTGGGATACCTGGTTACTGGCTTGGGACACTCGCGACCATGCTCACCACCAGATGCAGCCAGTCTCGATCGCTCTTCTCCTGCGGAACTGTGGCTTCCTCCTTGGTGACGCAAGAGGGAGAAGAAGCTGCTCTTTCTCTCTCTTCCTTCCTTTCTTAGTTTCTTCTTGTACATCGATCTTGGTGGAGAGAGAGCTCTCTCTAGGTACAAGCTGCAAGCTTCACTAAAAATAAAGTGTAAAGAGCCTGTCTTTAGGGGAGTCGTGCTACCCCCTATCTTTCCCACCAATCTTTAAAATCCTTTTGTTTCTAAGCACATGTAGTTAGTCAATGATGGGCCATCCAACCCATGTGTATTGGACTGATGGCCCTTAGCCTGGGCATTTCTCTCAGTCTTTGTGTTGGGAAAGACCTGGCTCCTCTTTGGCTGGCCAGGCTAGTGGGTTAATTGTTCTGCTCTTCTTCTGAGGTAGAGGTGAGAGGTGCTTTTGCATATTAGAGTGGCTTTGTCAGTGGCCCCCCTTCCTGGCCGACAGCTCTTTTGTCAATATTCATGGCCCCCTTCCTTTAGCTAGGACTGGTGGGCGAACCCGTTCTGGATGACTGACCGTTCTTTTGTCACAACTAACTGCCATGTGGTCTCTGGAGTTTTAACTAAACCAGCATTTTCACATATCTGCACAGGCCGACCCCAGCACAGGGAAAATACCCTCAGAAAAAAATAAAATCCACAAAATATTCTCGACTGAGTCCATTTTTTAAACAGAAACTTTGCGATCTCTTCAGTCCCCTGTTTGATGTTTTTTCTTTCCATAAAGCATCACACGACGAGAGAGCAAAGGCCAAAGTCTCCCACAAGTGAAGCTGTTCCCCTGATTTTACGCTTTAAAACCCAACAACTGTACCCCTTACTGCGTATCACAGTTCCCTTCTACATAGTCAAGACATCGGTGAAAACGGCTTCTTAAGACATTCAAATGGTTGGGTTCTACTCCACGAGACGTTACAAAAAAACACCACGCACATCGCACCGTACAGCATTGACAGGTGGTAACACATTACAAAAATCACAACAATACAAAGTGTAAAACTCTAATCAGAATATAATATACTTGCTTACTGAACTTTGGTACATTCCAAATTTTAGCAGGGAGAAACCATCATCAACATACATCAATTACACCTCTCCGAGTCGATTTAACATCCCTTGCCACTACGCTCGGAGCATCTGGCTCCGTCGCCTCCAGCTGGTGTAAAACAAATAGCTTACAAGCAACAATTATATGATAACCAATGCATGGGAACAGACGCGGATCCAGGGAGGAATCTCCAAACTCAGACCAATGTCCCACCACGATGGCGAGACAATCCCCTTGATGATCTCCCCCAGTTCCTACTGTCTTTTGCCCTAAAATGTAAAACTGTTTCTGGGAGAGCTCGACGGCCTTTATTAACTCAGTGAGGTGTTCCGGCAGAAAAGGGATCGGTTACCCGAAATGTTCGACATAGTCCTTGAGATGTGTGAAGGTGTCGTTCACAGTGAGGTGAATGGTCGAAGGTTAGGGAATGGGAGTAATTCGCTCTTGTGCCACTTGAACCTCCGCCTTGGGTTTGAAATAAAAACCGCTGTCGCACACTGGACACCACATGTCCTGGCTGTACCAGTAGCGGAGCGCACTTGTGGTGACACAGTATGTCCCACTCCCCATGTATGCTTACCTGTGGAGGTACGTGATCTGGTGCCATCACTTCCATGGTGCAATTGAGAGGTTCCGTGCCTGCAGAAGCAAACCCACATTCTGATCGGGCAAAAGCAGTCAAGTGCTGGGGACACAGTATTACGTGTGCACCCCAGCTCTGGCATCCGGAGAGGTCAGTGCCCGTCATAGCATGCTCCCACTTTATGACATATGGCGGGACCGCATTAAAACGAACATGCACTCCTCCACGAATGACCCCGATATTCTCAACCCTGTATACCGGTGCTGGCTGGGATGACCCGCTCATTACTGGCATCCTTTTACTACAATTCCCATCACTGTATGGTTGGACCGCCCGCAATCGTCAGGGACAGGGTAGGCTTCAGAGGCTAAACGAAGCTGGCATGGGCTCAATGAATTGCTATACGGGTGCAGCGCGGCGAGATGCTTGTTGTTTAACCATGAAGGGACGCGACCTTGCCTCAGGTCCTCCATGTTACTGCAGCCCTCGCCCGGCAACCATGTTCCATACAACACACACACCTCATTCCGTGCAGCCTTCTCCGAGACGTTCCTGTCCTCCCGTAAGAAATTGCTCCTCATCTCAGATTCAAATGGGCGACCCGTTATTTTAAGATTATGCCCCCTAGTTCTAGTCTCCCCCATCAGTGGAAACATCCTCTCTGCATCCACCTTGTCAAGCCCCCTCATTAATTGTATACGTTTCGATAAGATCACCTCTCAGTCTTCTGAATTCCAATGAGTAGAGGCCCAACCTACTCAACCTTTCCTCATCTCCGGAATCAACCAAGTGAACCTTCTCCGAACTGCCTCCAAAAACAAGTATATCCTTTCTTAAATATGGAAACCAAAACTGTACGCAGTATTCCAGGTGTGGTCTCGCCAATATCTTGTATAACTGTGGCAAGACTTCCTTGCTTTTATACTCCATCTCCTTTGCAATAAAGGCCAAGATTCCATTGGCCTTCCTGATCACTTGCTGTACCTGCATACTATCCTTTTGTGTTTCATGCACAAGTACCCCCAGGTCCCGCTGTACTGCAGCACTTTGCAATTTTTCTCCATTTAAATAATAACTTGCTCTTTGATATTTTTCTGCCAAAGTGTATAACCTCACACTTTTCAACATTATACTCCATCTGCCAAATTCTTGTCCACTCACTTAGCCTGTCTATGTCCTTTTGCAGATTTTTTGTGTCCTCATACATTGCTTTTTCTCCCATCTTTGTTTCGTCAGCAAACTTGGCTACGTTACACTCGGTCCCTTCTTCCAAGTCATTAATATAGATTGTAAATAGTTCAAAGTGTTAACTATGTTACTCTAAATATGGTACTTATTTTTCACCAAATCTCATGGCTATGATCTGTATACATGCAATGATTAGGATCTCTTAACTGTTTCTTTAAATAAGGTAATAATTTGATAAGTGGAAATTCACCATCATACGATGGCCTATACGTTGGAAACTGGACTGTTCAGCACCTATTTTTCAAGGTAGTCGTCCAGGTCGCATGCTTTAAACAAGCGTTAGTTCCATTGCCTATGCAAATCTGGGGTGTAATACCTATTTCAGGTCCCTATCTGATATTGGATCGTGACTGACTATAGTATGGGCCATTCATATTGTGGTCAGTTTTCTCAGGCAAACAGCAACCAAACCGGTGGTCTTTAAAGAGACTGGTGGAGGTTGCCACAAAAAAGGTAAGTTAAATGTTTTTGCTGAATATGTAGTCGGAAGGAGCGGGAGTGCAGCTGCATTGCCTCTGGGGCACAACTGGCATCACCAGCACGCCACTTACTTCCTGATAACGCAAGACAACCAATTTCGTGGGGTCCTCTTGCTCATCAGTTTTGGCCCAGTGGTTCGTAGTTGCTGCTGGGTCCATGTATGAACAAATTTCTCGGCTACTATTTTGAAATTCAGTCGCGCTTACAATATGTATAGTTCTGCACTTTCTCAAAGTTAAAAGACTTAAGCAGTTGGCTGGATGTTGCTCTGTTACATCTAAATCCATTCATTAGTCTTGCTCTTGACCATAGACGTTCTATGGGCTTTTGCATGGCAACTTGCTGTCAACCAAATATCCAAAAAGCGCAGCGCCCTCTGCAGGGCATCTGGGATCTGTGTGAACAGGGAAAGCAACTGTATTTCCTTAACCAAACAAATTAAAGAATCATTAATGAATATCGCAGAGTCTAAACCATGAAGTGTAAGTTCAAATGGTGAATTCAAATGTCAAATCAGGTACAGGAAGCAAAATAAAGGGTTCAATTTTCCCCAATGCCATTTTTTGGCGTATTGAAGAGTTACGCCTGTTTTTTTTCTGGCCCCATCTACTCCAAAAAAATAACTGGCATGTTTCCCCATTTTTTGTTTTGAAATTGGCGCCGCGCAGCCTGTCCTTTAGCTTCGGGGATGGAGCCTTATGTCTGCGCTGAAAAATGATGCCCCCCCTTCTGCGCATGCACAAAAAAAAAGGACATTTTTGACGTGACTGCTATGGGCGCGCATGCCCAGTACAGCTCCCGGTCTGCATTCGCCCATTTTTAAAGAGCCAGTTGTGTGTGAGAATTTTAATTCTCAGCTGAAAAATCGGAACGGCAATCCAATATGCAAAGCGGCTCAAGGACCAAGAATTTCTTACAGGATGAAGTGGAGGCACTAGTTACTGTAATTTGAGGCCAGATTGCACGAGCTGGACACCAGAAGAGGTCATACAAAAGTTTCACCAAAAGAAATGAAGAATCGCTGGAATCAACTTGCAGAAGATTACTGTGCAATGGTGACCACCCCGAGGTCTGGAGGTCAGTGCAAAAAGAAGTGGCAGGACCTTGGTCAAGTAGTTAGTGTAAGTAATATTTTCATTTATTCACTGGAATTGCAATTGTAAATGGGACCAGCTGTATATATCCCACCCAACAGAAAGACACGCTCTCTAAAAAGTTATGTTTTCATCTTTGCAGAGGAAGGTGGCACACAACAAAAGGGAAAGAGGTTGAACAGGAGGAGGCCCGGCAAATCTGCACTCACTGACAGGGTCGCTGCTTTGATAGCTCCTGCCTGGCGAAAAGCAACCACCACTGCACAAGCTGGGCCCACACTCGTAGGAGAGGGCAAGTCCTGCAAATTCCACAGTCTGGCTTTGCTAAATATTAAGTACTGTGCAGGGCAGGCTAGCCATGCTTTGGTTTATGGGGATGTCTCCGTCAGCTACGCTTCAGTTGATGCAATGTGCTATCATTCATTGTGGTCCTTCAAATGAGCTTACTGCCTGCGCTGTGCGTGCCTACTCATGTCACCCTGCCATCTCCTCTGCTGCTAACCATTTGTCTGTTCCCTTATATTTTGCAAAGGCTGAAGCCGACGCAGAAGAAGATTCAGATATGGACGTGCCTGACGAGGAGAACATCTTCCAATTCCACCTTCCAGACCAAGAGTATGGGAGGGAGGGGGAAGTGATGGATGAAGCCCAAACTGTTGTACTTGCTCTGGAGGAGGTGCAGGGGCCACCCATTGAGGTGCCAGGCCCTTTCCAGAGTGGTACGAGTGTTCGGACATTCCATGGTTTCTCACAGTCCGTGGCTGGGGATTCCAGTGGGGTGGAGCGAGGCACACCCGGGCCCCACCGTCCGAGACTGCGGGTCCCAGTAGGATGCAGCGAGGCACACTCAGGACCCCATCGTCTGAGGCTGTGGGTCCCAGTGGGATGCAGCGAGTCACATCCAGGGTGAGGAGCGGAAGGAGAGCTCGACAGCGCTCTCCTGAGGTGCAGGATCTAACAGATGTGGTTCAGATGATGGCAATGAGTGCGGAGAGCATTGACCTTACACGATCAATCCTAGACACATCAGTGGAGTGGGTGATGAGGTATCGGGACTGTCCGGAGAAGTAACATTCTCTCAAGAAATGGGAACACTGTCCGGGAACATGAAGGAGGGAATGTCGCAGGTAACTGATGTGCTGTCAGTGAACTTGAGTGAGGTACAGAAAGAAAAAGGAGGTGGAGTAGCGTTGCTGGTTAAAGAGAAAATTAACGCAATAGTAAGGATGGACATTAGCTTGGATGATGTGGAATCTGTATGGGTGGAGCTGCGGAATACCAAAGGGCAGAAAACGCTAGTGGGAGTTGTGTACAGACCACCAAACAATAGTAGTGAGATTGGGGACAGCATCAAACAAGAAATTAGGGATGCGTGCAATAAAGGTACAGCAGTTATCATGGGTGACTTTAATCTATATATAGATTGGGCTAACCAAACTGGTAGCAATACGGTGGAGGAGGATTTCCTGGAGTGTATTAGGGATGGTTTTCTAGACCAATATGTCGAGGAACCAACTAGAGGGCTGGCCATCCTAGACTGGGTGATGTGTAATGAGAAAGGACTAATTCGCAATCTTGTTGTGCGAGGGAAGAGTGACCATAATATGGTAGAATTCTTTATTAAGCTGGAGAGTGACACAGTTATTCAGAGACTAGGGTCCTGAACTTAAGGAAAGGTAACTTCGATGGTATGAGACGTGAATTGGCTAGAATAGACTGGTGAATGATACTAAAAGGGTTGACGATGGATAGGCAATGGCAAACATTTAAATATCACATGGATGAACTTTAACAATTGTACATCCCTGTCTGGAGTAAAAATAAAATGGGGAAGATGAGTCAACCGTGGCCAACAAGGGAAATTAAGGATAGTATTAAATTCAAGGGAGAGGCATATAAATTGGCCAGAAAAAGCAGCAAACCTCAGGACTGGGAGAAATTTAGAATTCAGCAGAGCAGGACAAAGGGTTTAATTAGGAGGGGGAAAATAGAGCATGAGAGGAAGCTTGCTGGAAACATAAAAACTGACTGCAAAAGCTTCTATAGATATGTGAAGAGAAAAAGATTAGTGAAGACAAACGTAGGTCCCTTGCAGTCAGAATCAGGTGAATTTATAATGGGGAACAAAGAAATGGCAGGCCAATTGAACAAATACTTTGTTCTGTCTTCACGAAGGAAGACACAAATAACCTTCCGGATGTATTCGGGGACCGAGGGTCTTGTGAGAAGGAGGAACTGAAGGAAAGCCTTATTAGGCGGGAAATTGTGTTGGGGAAATTGATGGGATTGAAGGCCGATAAAATCCCCAGGGCCTGAAAGTTTGCATCCCAGAGTACTTAAGGAAGTGGCCCTAGAAATAGTGGATGCATTGGTGATCATTTTCCAACAGTCTATCGACTCTGGATCAGTTCCTATGGACTGGAGGGTAGCTAATGTAACACCACTTTTTAAAAAAAAAAAGGAGGGAGAGAGAAAACGGGGAATTAAATTCCGGTTAGCCTGACATCAGTAGTGGGGAAAATGTTGGAACCAATTATTAAAGATGAAATAGCAGCGCATTTGGAAAGCAGTGACCGGATCGGTCCAAGTCAGCATGGATTTATGAAAGGGAAATCATGCTTGACAAATCTTCTAGAATTTTTTTGAGGATGTAACTGGTAGAGTGGACAAGGGAGAACCAGTGGATGTGGTGTATTTGGACTTTCAAAAGGTTTTCACAAGGTCCCACACAAGAGATCGGTGTGCAAAATTAAAGCACATGGTATTAGGGGTAATGTATTGAAGTGGATAGAGAACAAGTTTGCAGATAGGAAGCAGAGAGTCGGGATAAATGGGTCTTTCTCAGAATGGCAGGCAGTGACTAGTGGGGCTCAGTGCTGGGACTCCAGCACTTTACAATATACATCAATGATTTAGATGAAGGAATTGAGTGTAATATCTCCAAGTTTGCAGATGACACTAAGCTGGGTGGCGGTGTGAGCTGTGAGGAGGATGCTAAGAGGCTGCAGGGTGACTTGGACAGGTTAGGTGAGTGGGAAAATGCATGGCCGATGCAGTATAATGTGGATAAATATGAGGTTATCCACTTTGGTGGTAAAAACATGAAGGCAGCATATTATTTGAATGGCGGCAGATTAGGAAAAGGGGAGTTGCAACAAGACCTGGGTGTCATAGTACATCAGTCATTGAAAGTTGGCATGCAGGTACAGCAGGCGGTGAAGAAGGCAAATGGCATGTTGGCCTTCATAGCTAGGAGATTTGAGTTTAGGAGCAGGGACGTCTTAATGCAGTTGTACAGGACCTTGGTGAGGCCTCACCTGGAATATTGTGTTCAGTTTTGGTCTCCTAATCTGAGGAAGGACATTCTTGCTATTGAGGGAGTGCAGCGAAGGCTCACCAGACTTATTCCTGGGATGGCAGGACTGACATATGAGGAGAGACTGGATCGACTGGGCCTGTATTCACTGGAGTTTAGAAGAGTGAGAGGGGATCTCATAGAAACATATAAAATTCTGACGGGACTGGACAGGTTAGATGCAGGAAGAATGTTCCCGATGTTGGGCAAGTCCAGAACCAGGAGTCACAGTCTAGGGATAAAGGGGTAAGCCATTTAGGACCGAGATGAGGAGAAACTTCTTCACTCAGAGTTGTTAACCTGTGGAATTCTCTACCGCAGACAGTTGTTGATGCCACTTCGTTCGATATGTTCAAGTGTGAGTTAGATATGGCCCTGATGGCTAAAGGGATCAAGGGGTATGGAGAGAAAGCAGGAAAGGGGTACTGAGGTGAATGATCAGCCATGATCTTATTGAATGGTGGTGCAGGCTCGAAGGGCCAAATGGCCTACTCCTGCACCTATTTTCTATGTTTCTGTGTTTGCAGGTATCTGATACGTTGTCGGCGAACATGAGGGATGGAATGTTGGAGGTAGTTGAGACACTGTCAGGGCACATGAGGGAGGGAATGTTGGAGTTAGCTGCTGCAATAAGGGAACACGCCCAGACCCCACACCTATTGACAGAATCAACTGCCAGTCCCACTCCAATCCCCAGAAGCCGGGCTTTCCACATTACCGCCTGCCTGCCCGCCCCCATCAAGAAGTGCGCATTACCTTGGATGTTCGAAAGAATAAGCTTGGTACCAACCTCAGAAGTGCTGCACCACCGCCTGCGGGCAGGGGTGGAGTCAACGAGACCAAGCGCAGCAGCCGGTCTTAGAATAAGGTGGAGGAGAGTTGGGTGCAGCCTTTCTTTGCTGTTATTATTGTAACTGTTCTCAAATTTAAAGTTTTTTGTAAGTTATGTAAATTTACAAGTTTAAAAGTTTGTAAGTGATCTTAACTGAAAACTTTAAAGTTTGATACAAGAATATTTTTATTAAAGTTAGGTTAAGTACAAACAAGTGTTAAACTTTTGAATAAAATATATTTTAAATTATAACAAGCATTTCCATTATTCCATTATTAACAACTTTTTGAAGCAAAGAAGAATAATTTCAGTTATTTGTCCCATTAACACAACACAACATTACAGAACAGGTCCAAACAGTAAAGATGGTCCATTTGGAATAGTTGCCACTGAGCCTTCAGGCAGCAAAGAGTTCACGGACGAGCTGCTGGAATAGCAAAGCTCGAGCAATCGTTAAAGGGGCACCACGGCCCGCACTCCTCCGCCGTCGTGCTCCGGGTTCAGGTAGTTGCATGGCTTCCTTGTCGTGCTCCTCCTCCCCCTCAACATCTGCATCTTCCTCCTCATCAGCCACTCTCACCTCAAGTGGGTCTTCTACTACCGGCTACGGCTGCTTCATGATGGCTAAGTTATGCAGCATGCAGCACACAACAGTGAACTGACCGACAATCTCAGGGGAGTATTGCAAGTAGCCTCTGGAATGGTCCAGGCATCGGAAATGCTGTTTCAAGATGCCAATGGTCTTCTCTATTATGCTGCGCATCGCAATGTACGACATGTTGTATTCCCGGTCAGCTTCTGTCCAGGTTACGCATAGGGGCGTCATGAACCAGTTGGCAAGCCGGTACCCTTTATCTCCCAGCAGCCAGCTCTGCCCTCCTGGCTGCTGCTGAAACATGGAAGATATAGCACTCTCACGTAGGATGATTGCATCATGGGTGCTCCCAGGGTATCTTGCATCAACTGACATGATGCGATGCATGTTGTCACACACGAGCTGCACATTAACGGAGTGGATGCCTTTTCTGTTCCGGTACATCTTGGAATCCTCCAAAGGTGCTCGCAAGACGATGTGGGTACAATCAATGCAGCCCTTTATCTTTGGGAAGCCAGCAATCCTAGAGAAGCCCACAACCCTTTTACGCATTGCCTGGGTGGTTACGGGGAACTTTATGGAGTCATTCCTCCGGGCATATAGTGCAGCAGTCACCTGCCGAATGCAGATATGTGTTGCATGTTGAGAAATGGCGCACACATCCCCAGTTGTAGCTTGGAATGGTACAGAGAATGAAAGTGCAGCTGTAACCTTCACTTCAACTGACAAAGCAGTCCTCCTGACGCTTCTAGGTCGCAGGTCTGCTTTTACTAACTCACAGATCTCGGTTACAACTTCTTTGCGGAAACGCAGCCTTCTCACAGTCTGCATCACTCAGGTGCAGGTATGAACGACGTGGGGGAATAAAATCGAAAATTAAAGAATTGCATTAGACTTCCCTTTCCTCCCTTTTGATTTTGAAGAAATTCATCTTTATGATGCATATTTTTTGTCTTCTTGACTCCCTCCAAAACTTTGCTAAAAACAATGGCGTCTTTGTGCGCCGATTTTTTTTAATGTGCACTGGTTTTTCTTAAGTGCCCAGAAGGTTTTTCGGGAGTGGTTACATACGCCATCCTAGAAAAATATAAGTTTGTATAAATGTGAAAAACTGGTGCAGACATCAGGTTATGCCCCCTGGAAGTTGCTGTCCGATTTGCACATAAATGACGGTGAGCGCCTTATAGTTATTTTCACAGCAAAATATAGCCCAATGTATTTTGATCAGAAATATTTGTAAAAGTAAGTCTTGAACAGAAAAATAAATTATTAATTATTAACAGCTCTGCTAAGAATTCAGACTTTCATGTACAAAGCTTCTCATCAGTGCATAAATAAACAATGTGTAATCCCTTTGTGGATTGTGATCAAAGATTTTTAAAAATTTGTGCACTTTTAAGTTTCACTGCATTAGTTTTCTCCAGAACAGGAGACAGTTTATATTTTTCTTTACCTTGTTCTTTTTTTGTAATATAGCATTACTGGAGGTCAGATGTTATCAGCAGGAACTGGAAAATACAACAGATTTATTTTGGCAAGAGATTTTTAGCTAGTAATTAAATACAGTAATTGAAAAACACTCGCGCTGTGCTGGATGTTGAAAAATGTGAAGAGTACATAGTTTTTAATCCGATAGGCCAAAATAACATTCTTCACAGTACAAATTTAGTGGGAATTTCTATGATATATATTTGATTTTTTTAATGCAGCTGTTCGATCTTCATAGTGAAATTACCGAGCATGCTATTCTTGTGTCAGAAGTGTGTCGCTCCTTTGCACTGCCAGCAATGCAAAATAAAGGGGTCAATTTCAACCCACCCCACCTAGCATAAATGGGTGGAGGAGGCCTTTAAAATGGAGCGTTGAGATTTACCGGCCCATTACTGCTGGAATCACGCTGGTTATCATTTTAGGTAGCTGAGTAAGCAGGCAGGAGCCTCATGAATTCATGCAAATTGGGGTACTATTATGTAGTATTCTAACACGGGCCTGAGAAGCGCAGCTGCCATGGTTTTCCCACCAGGTGATGGCAGCAGTCAGAAAGGACTAAAGAGGCTCTCTAACAAAAGTGAGAGAACCTTTGTGGGGTTTCTGCTATTTCCACTTTAATTTGTTTCAACAGCCGATGGTGCATGCCATTCGGGCCCAATGACTTACTCTCTGAGTTCTGATAATCCTTTCAGAACCAATTCCTTTTCTACAGTTAGATCTATCAATTGTTCCATATCCTGCTCCAGTGCACCTCTGTTCTCACTTTCAGATCATTTGTAAAACTATTGCGAAATATTTTTAAATTTCTGTGCAATACCATTGTCCTCCACAATTAAACTCATGCCTTCATCCCTAAATCATTCTACCCTCTCTAAGTAGGCTTTTACTTTTATATGCTTATAGAAGCACTTACTATTTCCTTTTGTGTTGCGTGCTAATGTTTTTTCATATTCCCTTTTAGCCCTTCTAGTCACCCTTTTCATCTATCTAGTACACTCTCTAAAATTCTTATAGTTTATCCATAGTAATTTATGTGCTTCTATTTTAAGTTTCCCAGCAACTGGGAAACATTGTGGGTTGGTTGGTGGCGGGAGGGGGGGATTCTGACCATCATTTACATATAATTCTGGACCCGCATCTCTAGTGCAGGTTACTCGGATGCCCTCAAACCTGCCATGGTTAAACCGGAAGCAGGAGCAATCGCAGAGGGTTGGAGGTCAAGTTTCCCAAATTTATTTCCCCTGACCCACTCCCACCCGTTGTGGGACGGTTAAAATTTCTCCCTATGCTCTTTGTGATCAGTTTGCCAACCAGTGGAAAACTACTGACTCTCCGAAAACCTTTCATAAATTTGAGAGACGATTTTAGATATTCTGTTGCTCGAACGGCAATTTTGCTAGTCGTGTGACAAGTAGTTGCCTGCGACGGTTCTTGAGTTGAATACCAAATGACACACTGGACAATGGCAGTACCGTTAATGTTTATTTATAATACAGAAGAAGTACAAGACACACCACTTATACTTTACAGTTACCCAATAGGTCTGCGGATGATTAGTCTGTCCTAACACTGTTCCGTCAAAGGTCTCTTCCCTGGTGCCTACTTCTACCAAGTGATGCTCCTAGGTCCTCGCTATGGACTGTCCGAACCGGCCTATCTTTACACCATCCTTTTCATGTAATATTCCTGTTCTAACTAGTCGAGTTGATGCCAGTAAGTCTGAGGTGATCAGGGTCTTTCCTGCTGAAATTGACAGTGCAAACTCGATCTTTATGTTGGGGGAAATTGGCTCCGCTTTGGCTGCCCAGACCGGTGACCTTATGGCCAGTACTTCTACATTCCTCCCTTTGATCAATCATCATATATATATAATAATTTGATCACAATAGGGTTTCGGCTTGGATACGGGGTCCTCTTTGTATTTGTCCTCTTTTGATATTAATAATTTCTTCATTTCCAATTCTCATAGGTCTCAATGGGTGAGTGCAGAAGCTTGGTTTGGGTAGCGGGCAAATTTGTGTTCCGTAATGGTAGGTCCTTTTCACCGCCAATAAATCCCATTTCCCAAATAGGCACTCCTGACAAATGTTTGGGTCTTCACATTCAACATGGTCAGAGTACAGTTCTTGGCGGTGTTGTTCTTGAAACCACACTTCGCAGTGCTTTCACAGCTGGCATCCATCTGGACGATAGGGTTCCTTGTTTGAGGTCAGACTCTGAATTTGGGTATTATTGATGCAGGTGGGGACTCTACCCTCATTGGCTTCCTGCAGGTTTTCCCGTAATTATTCTATCATCCAGTTTCCATAACTTGCACCTGAGTTTGGTTCTCTGCTTTCTTGGTAACATTGATGAATTGGTTGATAGTCTGAATGTGTATTTCCAATATGATGACCATTCTTTTCTCCAGCTTACCGTCAGTTTTTTCCTGCCTCCGTTACCGGTCTCTGATTAATATTTAAACTATTTAAAATGTGCTTTATTTGTCAGGTCAATCCCTTTATCTTAGCGTTTACATTAGTAATATCTAAGGTATTGACTGTGGCCATTCCTGCCCCGTCTTACTTTCTGTCTTATTCGGTCCTATTTCTTGTCTCAACAGTAGTGAAGTCAGGCTCTGATACAATTTCCTTAAATTGTCCGGGCACCAGTTGGGTAACTGAATATTATGTTAAGTACAACAGGTATCAACTCATACTTATATTGTTATACACAACCTGATTAGTTTCTCGTAACACAACACCTTCCTTTGGTTCAATATATGGACATTCTCACTTATAGGGAGTCTCGGTTGGGGGGGGGCGGCGGCGGTGGGGGGTGGGTGGGTTTGATGGGATCCCAATGGTGGTCAGGGCTATCGTGGAATGCGTCTCTCCAGTACCATTGGCATAATAAAATACCTGTACTGGAGGACTAGAAATGTTACCTTGGGTCTTTGCTGCCACGGCGAGGATGATTACCAAAATTAGTCTCTCCAAGATTACCCCCTCGTTACTACCTCGTAAGGGGTTCTCCGTCTCCTCCCTCTGACTCCTGATACCCACTTACACAATGATATATTACAATGCAAATTACAGTAATAAACAAACATACAAATCACAAAATCTTTAGTCCATATTTTAGCTGAATATTCCATTTGTTAGGTCCTGAAAATGTTCTGATTCCACCCTGTAGGATAATAAAACACAGTATCAGTTGCTCTCCTTATGGAGTAGGTCTTCTCAATTTCCTTGAACCTAGGGAAGAGCCAGGCAAAGGTATTGGATGGTTTCTAGTCCATGCAACTGTGTTCCTTTCTCTCTGGGAACTGTCATCCGCGCTTCCTTCTCATGGCCAGGGGGGTGACTCGAGGTGTGAGACTCATAGCTTCGAAACTCCGTGACAAACCGTCTGTCGGACTTGGTGCCGTCTTATCATGAGGGGCACGGGCTTAGTCAGGTGTCCCGGGGTGGGTACCTGGTCATCTTCTGAATCATTACATAGAAACATAGAAAATAGGTGCAGGAGTAGGCCATTTGGCCCTTCGAGCCTGCACCACCATTCAATAAGATCATGGCTGATCATTCCCCTCAGTATCCCTTTCCCGCTTTCTCTCCATACCCCTTGATCCCTTTAGCCATAAGGGCCATATCTAACTCCCTCTTGAATATATCCAATGAACTGGCATCAACAACTCTCTGCGGTAGGGAATTCCACAGGTTAACAACTCTGAGTGAAGAAGTTTCTCCTCATCTCAGTCCTAAATGGCCATAATCCTTAGATTATGTCCCCTGGTTCTGGATTTCCCCAACATCGGGAACATTCTTCCTACATCTAACATAGAAACATAGAAAATAGGTGCAGGAGTAGGCCATTCGGCCCTTCTAGCCTGCACCGCCATTCAATGAGTTCATGGCTGAACATTCAACTTCAGTACCCCATTCCTGCTTTCTCGCCATACCCCTTGATCCCCCTAGTAGTAAGGACTTCATCTAACTCCTTTTTGAATATATTTAGTGAATTGGCCTCAACAACTTTCTGTGGTAGAGAATTCCACAGGTTCACCACTCTCTGGGTGAAGAAGTTCCTCCGCATCTCGGTCCTAAATGGCTTACCCCTTATCCTTAGACTGTGACCTCTGGTTCTGGACTTCCCCAACATTGGGAACATTCTTCCTGCATCTAACCTGTCTAACCCCGTCAGAATTTTAAATGTTTCTATGAGGTCCCCTCTCATTCTTCTGAACTCCAGTGAATACAAGCCCAGTTGATCCAGTCTTTCTTGATAGGTCAGTCCCGCCATCCCGGGAATCAGTCTGGTGAACCTTCGCTGCACTCCCTCAATAGCAAGAATGTCCTTCCTCAAGTTAGGAGACCTAACCTGACCAGTCCTGTCAGAATTTTATATGTTTCTATGAGATCCACTCATCCTTCTAAACACCAGTGAATACAGGCCCAGTCGATCCAATCTCTCCTCATATGTCAGTCCTGCCATCCCGGGAATCAGTCTAGTGAACCTTCGCTGCACTCCCTCAATAGCAAGAACGTCCTTCCTTAGATTAGGAGACCAAAACTAAACACAATATTCCAGGTGAGGCCTCACTAAGGCCCTGTACAACTGCAATAAGACCTCCCTGCTCCTATACTCACATCCCCTAGCTATGAAGGCCAACATACCATTTGCCTTCTTCACCGCCTGCTGTACCTGCATGCCAACTTCTAATGACTGATGTACCATGTCACACAGGTCTCGTTGCACCTCCCCTTTTCCTCATCTTTTACTAATAATTACCTCCTTCTATGGCTTCCACTGAACTACTTGTGGCCTCTAAATTTTGGATAGGCGGCAAGACAGGTACTATACCTTGGGCTGAGATTGGGTTAGCTGCTGGGTCGGGTGAGGCGAGCCCCGTCTTTTCTGAATCTACCCTGACGTGGTACATGTTGCTGTTCATTTTCCCAAAGGCTTTTAGCTGGTTAAGGTGGTGCCACTTATACTTCCGTTGGCCATCCATGACCTTAAGCACTGAGGCGCTAGCCTTTTTCATTATACTAAATGGTCTGGCATATTTAAGGGCAAGGAAAGTTCCTTCCTTCTTGATTTTTACCATTACTTGGTCTCTGATTTTTAGTACCTTCCCATCAAAGTAGGCCTTTTTTTATGTTTGTTTCCCAATTTCACTACGGCAGCCATTCTAGCAGCTTCCAAATACTTGATCAAGTTTGATAAGTATTTCTCGGAGGACAGTGAAGTTTTCTGTATCTCATTCAAATCTAATCCCATGAAGGCTTGGACACCTCATGACTCTTCCTGTCATTAGCTCGTGGGGTGAATAGCCTGTAGAGGCTACCACTGTGTTTCGGATGGCCATTAATACATAAGGGAGGACCTTGTTTCAGGATGTGTGGTTCTGCTGTACTAATTTTCGTAACATTGTTTTTAATGTCCGATTCATGCACTCTACCACTCCGCTTGATTCCGGATGGTAGGCGATATGGAACTTCTGTTTTACCCCTGCCAATTGCATGACCTGCTGCATAACTTGCCCCATGAAATGTGTTCCCTGGTCAGAATCGATGCCCTCTGGCAATCCCCATCTGGAGAACACTTCTTCCATAAGTATTTTTGCAGTTGTGGCGGGCGAATTATTGTTAGTTGGAAATGCTTCGATCCATTTGGAGAATACGTCCACTACTACTAGGATGTATTTCTTACCACTGGGACTGGTGGGTAAAGGTCCTACATAATCTACCTGAAGTCGAGTCCAAGGGCCCTTACCCTGTCTAGTATGTCTTAATTCTGCCTGGTTTTTGTACTGTGTTGAATTGTTCTGAGCACACATCAGACAGTTTTTGACATACCCTTCCACTTCTTGCTGTATTCCAGGCCACCAGCATAAGCTCCTTCAATTTGGCCGCGGTCCTATCTGTTTCTTGATGCCCATTGATATCGTGGCATTGGTAAATCAATTCTCCCCTTTCTGACACCGGGACTACATATTTGCCGTCTTTAAGTACTACTCCGTCGTGGAGCTGTAAGTTTTGTAATAAGGGAGCTAAGTCCAATTATGGGGGAGAATTTATGTACCGCCCAAAAGACACTGAGAAGATTCTTCTCACAGGGCTGGAAAGTTGCTTCCACTGGTGTTGTGACGCGTGAGGCGTAAGCGACGGATTGGAGTTTGTCATGATGGTGCTGTAACAGTACCCCTGAGGGGCCTGTATTACCAGCGGCTGTCTCTAAATAAAAGAGTAGAGATGGGTTAGCTTTAAGGAGGGAGGGGGCGGTTACAAGGGCCTGTTCTGGGTCACCCCACGTCCACTGAATTCTCTTTTTGAGCAGTTGGTACAGGGGTTTTGTTACTAGAAAGTCGGCTTCTGTGTGGTCACGGCAGTACCCAGTAATACCGAGGAAGGAACGGAGTGAGGGTACATCTGTCGGGACGGTGAGACTTGAGGCCGCCTCCTTCCTTTGCAAATTCACTTCTTGCAAGCCGTGGGTGACGGTCATTCCGAAGTATTGCACTGAGGCCTTTCCTATCTGAGCTTTCTTTGGGTTTAACTTAATTCCAATATTGAAACTCGTCTAATAACTTGGCATGTTGTTCAAGTGTGTCTGCTTGTAAAAGTATATCATCTACATAGAGCACAAGGGCCGAGGGCTGCAAAAAACCCTTAAAGCTGCGGGTTAAGATGTTGTAGAAAATTGAAGGGCTGTTATGAAAGCCTTGAGGAAATCGGGTCCAGGTATACTGTTGGTCCCCGTGGAGGAAAGCAAACTTGTATTGACATTCCTTTGCCAAGGGGATGGACCAAAGTCCATTACTAATGTCCAATACTGAAAAAAACGTTGCAGCCGGAGATAACTGGGTAATGATTTCAGGAGCAGTAGCCACGGTGACTGCAGATGGCAGGGTCGTCCTGTTAAGGGCTCTATAATCTATAGTCATTCACCACGATTTACCTGGATTTTGTATCAGCCAGACAGGATAATTGTTAACAGACACAAGGGGTCGTAGGACTCCTTGTTCTAACAAATTGTGTATAATACTGTCTACATCACCCTGGGTGCTGCTGGGATCCTATACTGTCGTTGAGGGGGCAGGTCGGGTCCCGTAACTAGGACTGCAGTATTCATTTTACTGCATTCATGTTTATGGGTAGCAAAAGCATGCACATTCTGAATTAGAATTTCCTGTAGTTCGGGGGAGGGGGTCATCTCTGCAGGGTTAAAAGTGAACGTTTTCATGCAACACACCTGCGCATCATCCGTTCCGGTGGGTACCTCGAATTGCTGCATTAAGTTTGACATTTTCCATATACATCTATTGGCCGGGTCATAAGCTAAATTATAAATTCTCATAAAATCAATTTCTATAATATCTGTCTCTTCCATGACAGGTAGAGTGGATAGGCATGAATGTTGAAAGAAATAGTGCCCCAATCCTATCTTTAATGGCTTAGTGAACGTTGCCATTGGGCTATGGCCAGTAAAGCCACTAAGTAAGACTTTCTGGTCACTCATTTTGTTGTGTGTGAATTGGGTGTTTACTACTGAGACAGGTTCTAGATCCTTCCGTGTCCCATAAAAATGTGGTATCGCGACCTCCTACGGTACCTAAAACAGTCGGGCGTCTATGGTTATCATACTCTATCTCACACACGACTTCCGAGGTCGGACCCCGTCAATAGTTATAATCTTGTTCGTGGTACGGGTTCATTCTACCCGTTCCTCCACTTCGATTAGAGCAGGGGGTGGCCCTGGGCTTGCAACACTGACTCTGCCAGTGCCCGGTTTCTCCACAGTTATAACATGCCCCTCGGGGGGGGAGCGGGGGCGGGGGTCCAGAAGAATTCCTTGGATCGGGGTTATAGGAGCCGGAATTATGTGATCCTTCGACTTTCCATTGTTCCTGACCGTGCCCATGTCCGGGGGCGGTCTGATATGCATGCACTCGTCCCTTTTGGACTGTGGGTTTGGGGTTTTCTTGGAACTCTCTCCATGCACAAGTCATGCGCCTAATGATCCATGCTTCTGTGTGGGTCTCATCGGAGGCTTCAAAATGCTTTACCGATGCTTTACCATGAGCATTGGCGTGGGAACATAAGGTTTTCCGCCACTGTGAACTTAGGGCGTCCATCACGGTTGTTCTATTTAAACCTGCTCCAAAGATGGTTTTAAATACAGCCAACAATCTTCCTGCATAGGCAACAGGGTGTTCCTGGTCTCCCTGTTTAAATTGGTCCATTTCATCTACTGGGTTTTTACTATCTACTCCAGCAGCTGCCTCCATGGCTACCCACATGAATGTAAAGGTGTCTGTGCCTCGCTGTTGTTCTTGGGGGAAAGCTCCGAAAATAATGGGCCCCACACATAGAGGTATAAATTTAACCGTCTCCACTTCGTCTAAACCACCCGTTACTGTGGTCTGGTCTACAGCTGCTCTCATTAAGTGGTAGTTCTTCCCGTCGAATGGGAACACTTGCCTAGCTAAATTCTTCAACTGGGTTATGGAGAAGGGGGTTATATATGTGGAGGGTGCATTGGCATCTGCTCCAGGAGTACGGGTAGTAGTTAGGGGGTGCATGGGGATAGGATCGCTTCCCGGGGGTCTTGGGTATGGGGCGGGCCATGGCCAGGTGCCTGTGGGGATGGACGATAACCCCAGCGGTCCGTATCTGAGCTACAATCACCGCCGCAGGGGTCACATTTACTTGTTCCCACTGCATAACATCCTTTTGCATGATCAATTGACTTTCTAATTCTTTGATAGTTTTCTTGCACTGTGTATGGTCTGCTCTGTTTTCCCTATCGGTTATGTGAGCCACTTGAAGGAATCTAAGGCCGATTGCTAATTCGCGACATTTATTTTCCGACTTAGCTACTTGGTCTTGAGCCTCTGTGCACTTTTGCCTCATTTTCTCCTCATTTTGCTTGCTATTATCTGCCATAGTCATACTAGAGGCCAGATGCAACATATGGAGTTTTTTATCGTTTTTGAGAGTCTCAATTTGATTGGCTTGCTCCGCCAATTTGAGCCTCAATTCCTTAACTTCGACTGTCAATTTTCCTATGTCTGTCTGACGTCCTGATTTTTCGTGCTCACATTGGTTTTGTAACTTTTTGTTGAAGTGTCTCTGCTTAAGTAATTCTGCATAACATGCTGCCAGTAAGACACATTTAGACTCCCTCCTTTTCTTCTTTTTCTTTTTAGTTTTGTTGAAGAATGAGTCTCTTCCGGGAAATCCGGGTGAGCTCATTGTTTCAAGCCATCCCCTAAACTGGTTAAACTGCTCTTCCCATGACTGGGAGGTTCCATCTTTTCCTGCCATTTCTCCTATGTCTTTCCTATAGTTTTAACTCAGAATCATCCCATGTGGGTTGCCACTGTTGCTCGAACGGCAATTTTGCTAGTTGTGTGACTAGTAGTTGCCTGCGACGGTTCTTGAGTTAAATACCAAATGGCAGTACCGTTAATGTTTGTTTATAATACAGAAGAAGTATAAGACTCACCACTTATACTTTATAGTTACCCAATAGGTCTGCGGATGATCAGTCCATCCAAACACTGTTCCGTCAAGGGTCTCTTCCCTGGTGCCTATTTCTGCCGAGTGTTGCTCCTAGGTCCTCGCTATGGATTGTCCGAACCGGTCTATCTTTATACCCTCCTTTTCATGCAATATTCCTGTCCTAACTAGTCGAGTTGGTGCCAGTAAGTCTGAAGTGATCAGGGTCTTTCCTGCTGAAATTGACAATGCATACTCGATCTTTATGTTGGGGGAAATTGGCTCCGCTTTGGCTGCCCAGACCGGTGACCTTATGGCCAATACTTCCACATATTCTACAACCTTCTCATTCCAAGTTTTTAAAAAAATCAATTCTTTGAGTTTTTCTTCATAACTATAACCTCCCATTCCTGATATAATTACATAAATTTTTGCCTTTCATGGCTCATATCGCTGCTATATAATGGGTTGGGCAGAACTGCTTATACTACTTGAATGGTGGCCTTCTGGTATTTTCTTGTTTTTAAATGTCTTTATTCCGCCTTCCGTTCATTTAATATTTTAAATGCTAATCCCAGCGGGAGTGTTCCATGCATTAATGGGCAACAAAATTTACCCCTCGTTTTTTTTAAAACCCAGTTTGCCCAAGGCAGACTGGAATTCCCCAAAGCTGCCATCAAAGGGTCACGCAATATACTGTACAACAGAATATGCCCATGCTAATGTCCTATGCTTTTGATGTTTTAATGTCCAGACTGTTCCATTTAGCACTGTGAAGCACCACTTTGTGGGGTCAAGTTTCGGCCTGAGTTGCTCCTATATTTTTGGAACAACTAGTTTAGAATGGAGTATCTTATAAATTGCAATTCTCGGCATTTAGTTTGCTCCAGTTCTAGCGATTTAGAACAGTTTCATTTTAGAACTTTTTTTTTCAAAAGGGGGCATGTCCAGCCACTTACGCCCATTTTGCAAGTTTAGGCAGCGAAAACTTACTTCAAACTTACTTAGAATGGAGTAAGTGTAGATTTTTGTACGCTCAGAAAAACCTTGCCTACACTTATAAATCAGGCGTAAGGAAGAGAGATGAGGGGAAGGGAAGTTTACAAACATGAAACACATCACTTTTACAAATAAAGAGCCATCATCAATAATAAATGATAATTAAATCAATAAATCAATCATAAAAATAAAAAATAAAAAAAATAATTAAAGAATCAATGAATAAAAAATTAAGTTTCTATTCACCGATTGCAGCACCAGGAGCCCTCCAGCAGCGTGCTGGGACGGCCCCCCCCTCCCCCCAGTGTGTGTCTCTGTCCCTGTCAGTGTCTGTCTGTCTTTGTCTGTCAGTGTCTCTGTGTTTCTGACAGCGAGGGGTGGGGGGGAGGAAGAGGGAGGGGCAGTAGAGGGAGGGAGGGAGAGGGAGGGAGGGGAAGAGAGGGAGTGGGAAGAGGAGAGGAGGGGAGGAGAGGGAGTGGGAAGAGGAGGGGAGGGGAGGGGGTGGGAAGAGGAGAAGGAGGGAGGGAGGGGAGAGGGAGGGGGTGGAGGGGAGAGAAGAGGGAGGTGAGGGGGGTGGGGAGAGGGAGGAAGGGGAGAGGAGAGGGAGGAGGGGGAGAGGGAGAGAGGGAGGTGTTATGTATTGTCCAGGTACATTAAATGTATAAGTAGAATGGTGCGCCACAGAGGGCGCTATGGTGGGAGACCTGAAAGTTCCTGCAAGACAAGAGTATAAAAGGCTGCCCACCACACCTGGGAGGCACTCTGGAGTTGCACAATAAAGGACTAAGGTCACAGCAGTTACTACAACACCAGACTGTGTGGAGTCAGTGATTTGAGTGCTACATACATCACATTGGCGACAAGGACACGGACGAACTTCACGCAACCATGGCTACTCTGGGCTCGTTAAAGGATTTTACGGTGGGAAATGATTGGGAGGCCTTTACGGAAAGGCTCGAATACTACTTCACAGCACGGGGAACACGGACGCACTGAGAGAAGCGTAAAGCGATATTGCTTTCCAGTTGTGGCTATGAGGTTTACTGTCTCGTCAGGGATTTGCTGGCACCCGAGAGCGCCAGGGACAAGTCATACGAGGAGCTGATCGCACTCATTCGTGACCAACTTAAACCGAAGGATAGCATCCTCACGGCCCGGCACAAATTCTACCACTACTGCAGACCTGAGGACCAGGATGTCATCAAATATGCTGCGGACCTCAGGAGACTCGTGGCGCCCTGTGATTTTGGCACACACCTTGACGAGGCGTTGCGAGTCGTTTTTGTTATGGGGATTGGCCATGAGGGTCTCCTTCACAGGCTGCTATCCACTGAACATACAGTCACCCTGAAGCAAGCCATCACCATCAGCCGGGCATTTATGACCTCGACTTGCAGCACCAAGCAGATGATCCACACAGTCTCGAACCCAGCAGGTACTATCCACAGGATAGCGCCCACCATGGACAAAACTGCAGAACGTGGCTCTGCCCAGGGCAGAGAGCACGGATCTCGGGGTCCTGGAACTCAGAGTCCGCCAAGGAGGGCTAATCGAACAGCACCATGCTGGTGCTGCGGAGGAAGCCATAGGGCTCACCGGTGCAGGTTTGCGGAGTACACATGCAATACCTGCCACACGAAAGGCCACCTTCAGTGTATGTGCAAAAGACACCTGATTCACCGTGTGGCTGAGGAGATGATAGAGGCTCCATTTTCCAGCAAGGAGCAGGCAGAAGAAGATGAGGCATTATTTGGACTGTATACGTGTACCGACAGTTCGGCCCCGGTGATTATGGAGGTCAAGATTAACGGAGTCCCAATGAGTATGGAAGTGGACACTGGATCGGGTCCGTCGTTGATGAGTGAGGAAACTTTCGAAAAACTGTGGGTCAACCCAGCTGCACGACCCAAACTGGTCCCAGTCACAGCAAAGCTGTGTACCTACATCAGGGAACTGATACCTGTTTGTGGCAGAGCAGATGTGCAGGTATCTCACGGGGGCGAGACACACGGTTTACCTTTGTGGGTCATTGCAGGCGATGGGCCGACGCTTCTCGGCAGGAGGTGGATGGGGAAGGTCCGTGGGAGCTGGAAAGACTTAATTTCTCCACAGACTGCTGTTCTCCGGGTTCCCAAAGAGTAGCGCTGACTGAGCTGGAGGAGGAAGAAGCCGTTCATCGGCAGTCTAAATCCCCACACAGACGACAGCAACTCAGAATTCCTGACCTCAAGCAATCCTGCAGCCTCAGCCTCCACAGACAAGCAGACCCTGGAAGAGCAGTTGTTCAAGTGCGGACCGATCGCTGAGGTGCGAACGGGAGGTCCATCGATAGCCGACAAATCCGGTGGGGGCCCACGCGGAGGAAGAGTCGGGCAGCGGTCACAGCTACGGTGGAGGCCAGGACATTGGTGGCGACTGCAGGAGAGGCGGCAGTTACTGGGACAAGAGCGGAGGCCACAGGAGAGGCGGCAGGAGCGGAGGCTGCAGCGGTGGCAGGTACGACTTGGGAGAACGTGATAGCTACTCGGGTGGGTGCAGGAGCCACAGCGGAGGATACGGCAGCAATCACAGAGGCCGTTCTCACGGACTATGATGGATTGAATTCAAAGAGCCAGATTCAAGATCGGATTGTTTGGCCGTTTTCCTTCCTTCCTTTCTTTTTTATTCCTTCTATTCCAGAGAGTAAAACGTCAGGCCAGCGAGCTCAAGATGGTGGCAAGCCTCATGGCAGCAAAGCTCTGCAAAGAACAAAGGCAAGCAGTACAACTAAAATGGCGGTGCCCAAGGGAAGCCTTGTGGGAACCACAAGATGGCATCTTAAAAGGGAAATGCACCTGGGAGCCTTAAAAGGGCCTTACACTGTTGGCGGTCCCCACAAAAAGACTTTTGTAAGGCAGGAGCGAGTCTAAATGTGTAATGTGATTTATATGATGAAGTGATTTAGGATAAGAGTTGATATTTTGATGCTGAATGGTTACTGTGTTTAAAATGATGGATATGAATGATTTACGAAAAGAGTTAATACCACGAGGTACAAGTAAAAGGGCAAATGGATCCGTGACTAACATGCCCAAGGGGCCAATGCGATTTTCGATTTTACGTGATTCATGCAAGGGTTCAGCGGCTGCAGATGAGCCGCCAAGGCGACTACTAAGAACAGAGGCAACGCACTAGTTGCGATACCCTGTCTCAGCGTAGCCCATTACCTCGTGCGAAAAGTGGCAGTACTCTGTACCTCACCCAGTGGAGCTGGGATTAAATAACTGTTCAATGCACCTGCAACCTTTTGACATAACATCTGTACCACATATATGTACCATACAAATGTACTGTCTATGTATACCTGCTTTCTGTTGGAGGTTATACTTGTGTACTTCATCACCCATGTAAGGACTGCAAATACCACATGCTTGCACTGGATCACAAGCATAATCTCTACATGGGTGGGGGAAGAGGGAAGTGGATGGTCATGGACTCACTCACAAACCAACCAGGACGAACAAGGCTGAGGTTTCCGGCAATGGCTTTTGGAACTGGCGGGGGGGGGGAGGAGTGAGATGTTATGTATTATCCAGGTACATTAAATGTATAAGTACAATGGTGCGCCACAGAGGGCGCTGTGGTGGGACACCTGAAAGTACCTGCAAGACAGAGTATAAAAGGCTGCCCATCACACCTGGGAGGCACTCTGGAGTTACACAATAAAGGACTAAGGTCACAGCAGTTACTATAACACCAGACCGTGTGGAGCCAGTGATTTGAGTGCTACATACATCACAGGAGGAGGGGGAGAGGACAGGGAGGGAGGGCGGGCGGGGGGCCGGTGGAGAGAGCGGGGGAGGGGGCGAAAGAGGAGAGAGAGGGGGAGGAAAGAGGAGAGGGAAGGGGGAAACAAGAGAGAGAGGGGGAGGGAGGGGAAAGAGGAGAGGGAGGGAGGGGAAAGAGGCGAGAGGAGAGAGAGGGGGAGGGAGGGAGAGGAAAGAGGAGAGGGAGGGGGGGGAGAGAGAGGGGGGGAGGGGGGGGGGAGAGAGAGAGAGGGGGGGAGGGAGGGGAAAGTGGGGAGAGAAAGGGGGAGGGAGGGGAGAGAAAGGGGGAGGGAGGGGAAAAGGAGGGAGGGGAGAGAGAGGGAGGGGAGAGAGAGGGAGGGGAGAGAGAGGGAGGGGGGAGAGAGGGAGGGGGGAGAGAGAGGGGGAGGGGGAGAGAGAGGGAGGGGGGGGAGAGAGAGGGAGGGGGGGGAGAGAGAGGGGAAGGGAGGGGGAAGAGAGAGAGGGGGGAGGGAGGGGGGAGAGGGGGGAAGAGAGAGGGGGGGAGGAGGGGGAGAGGGGGGAAGAGAGAGGGGGAGGGAGGGGGGGAGGGGGAGAGAGAGAGGGGGAGGGAGGGGGAGAGGGAGGAGGGGGAGGGAGGAGGGAGAGAGAGAGAGGGGGAGGGGGAGGGAGGGAGAGAGAGAGGGGGAGGGAGGGGGGGAGAGAGAGAGAGGGGGGGGGGAGGGGGGGAGAGAGAGAGAGGGGGGGGGGAGGGGGGGGAGAGAGAGAGAGGGGGGGAGAGAGAGAGAGGGGGGGAGAGAGAGAGAGAGGAGGGAGAGAGAGAGGGGGGGAGAGAGAGAGGGGGAGAGAGAGAGGAGAGAGAGAGGGGGAGGGAGGGGGGGAGAGAGAGAGAGGGGGGAGGGGGAGGGAGGAGGGAGAGAGAGAGGGAGAGGGGAGGGGGGAGAGAGAGGGGGAGGGAGGGGAGAGAGAGGGGGAGGGAGGGGGGAGAGGGGAGGGGGGGAGAGAGAGAGGGGGAGGGAGGGGGGGGAGGGAGAGAGGGGGGGAGAGGGGGGAAGAGAGAGAGGGGGAGGGAGGGGGGGAGAGAGAGAGGGGGAGGAGGGGGGAGGGAGGAGAGAGGGGAGGGAGGAGGGAGAGAGAGAGGGAGAGGGGGAGGGAGGGGAGAGAGAGGGGGGAGAGAGAGGGGGAGGGAGGGGGGGGAGAGAGAGAGGGGAGGGGGGGAGGAGAGAGAGGGGAGGGAGGGGGAGAGGGAGGGAGGGGAGAGAGAGGGGGAGGGGTGAGAG
>NC_091996.1:24598468-24673032 GCF_044704955.1 Pristiophorus japonicus
AGGGACGGGGGGGGGAGAAAGAGAGGGACGGGGGGGGAGAAAGAGAGGGACGGGGGGGGAGAAAGAGAGGGACGGGGGGGGAGAAAGAGAGGGACGGGGGGGGAGAAAGAGAGGGACGGGGGGGGAGAAAGAGAGGGACGGGGGGGGAGAAAGAGAGGGACGGGGGGGGAGAAAGAGAGGGACGGGGGGAGAAAGAGAGGGACGGGGGGGGAGAAAGAGAGGGACGGGGGGGGAGAAAGAGAGGGACGGGGGGGAGAAAGAGAGGGACGGGGGGGAGAAAGAGAGGGACGGGGGGGGGGGGGGGAGAAAGAGAGGGACGGGGGGGGAGAAAGAGAGGGACGGGGGGGGGGGGAGAAAGAGAGGGACGGGGGGGGGGAGAAGAGAGGGGACGGGGGGGGGGAGAGGGAAGAGAAGGGGGGCCGGGGGGGGGGGAAGAGAAGGGGGCCGGGGGGGGGAGAGAAGTGGGGCCGGGGGGGGGGGGGAAGAGAAGGGGGGCCGGGGGGGGGGGGGGAAGAGAGGGGGGACGGGAAGAGAAGGGGGGCCGGGGGGGGGGAGAGAAGTGGGGCCGGGGGGGGGAAGAGAAGGGGGGCCGGGGGGGACGGGAAGAGCAGGGGGGACGGTGTGGGGGGGACGGAAGAGCAGGGGACGGTGGGGGGGGGGGGGAGAGCTGTGGGGACGGGGGGGGAAGAGAAGGGGGGAGGGGGGGGGGAGGGGGGGGACGGGGGGGGAAGAGAAGGGGGGACGGGGGGGGGGGAAGAGAAGAGGGGACGGGGGGGGAAGGGACGGGGGTGGAAGAGAAGGGGGGACGGGGGGAAGAGAAGGGGGGACGGGGGGGAAGAGAAGGGGGGACGGGGTGGAAGAAAGGGGGGGCGGGTGGAAGAAAGGGGGGGCGGGGGGGAGAAAAGGGGGGACGGGGAGAAGAGAAGGGGGGAAGAGAAGGGGGACGGGGGGGAAGAGAAGGGGGACGGGGGGGAAGAGAAGGGGGGACGGGGGGAAGAGAAGGGGGGACGGGGGGAAGAGAGGGGGGAAGGGGGAAGAGAAGGGGGGACGGGGGGAAGAGAAGGGGGGACGGGGGAAGAGAAGGGGGGACGGGGGAAGAGAAGGGGGACGGGGGTGGAAGAGAAGGGGGACGGGGGGGGAAGAGAAGGGGGGACGGGGGGGAAGAGAAGGGGGGACGGGGGGGAAGAGAAGGGGGACGGGGGGGGGAAGAGAAGGGGGAACGGGGGGAAGAGAAGGGGGGACGGGGGGGAAGAGAAGGGGGGACGGGGGGGAAGAGAAGGGGGGACGGGGGGGAAGAGAAGGGGGGACGGGGGGGAAGAGAAGGGGGGACGGGGGGGAAGAGAAGGGGGGACGGGGGGGAAGAGGGGGAAGAGAGGGACGGGGGGGAAGAGGGGGAAGAGAGGGACGGGGGGGAGGAGGGGGCAGAGAGGGACGGGGGGGAGGGGGGGGAAGAGAGGACGGGAGGGGGGGGGGGAAGAGAAGAGAGGGACGGGAGGGGGGGGGGGGGAGAAAGAAGAGAGGGACGGGGGGGGGGAAAAGAGAGGAGGACGGGGACGGGGGGGGGGGAAAGAGGGACGGGGGGGAAGGGGGAGAAAGAGAGGGACGGGGGGGGAGAAAGAGAGGGACGGGGGGGGAGAAAGAGAGGGACGGGGGGGGAGAAAGAGAGGGACGGGGGGGAGAAGAGAGGGACGGGGGGGGAGAAAGAGAGGGACGGGGGGGGAGAAAGAGAGGGACGGGGGGGGGAGAAAGAGAGGGACGGGGGGGGGAGAAAGAGAGGGACGGGGGGGGAGAAAGAGAGGGACGGGGGGGGAGAAAGAGAGGGACGGGGGGGAGAAAGAGAGGGACGGGGGGGGAGAAAGAGAGGGACGGGGGGGGGAGAAAGAGAGGGACGGGGGGGGGGAGAAAGAGAGGGACGGGGGGGGAGAAAGAGAGGGACGGGGGGGAGAAAGAGAGGGACGGGGGGGGGGAGAAAGAGAGGGACGGGGGGGGGAGAAAGAGAGGGACGGGGGGGGAGAAAGAGAGGGACGGGGGGGGAGAAAGAGAGGGACGGGGGGGGAGAAAGAGAGGGACGGGGGGGGAGAAAGAGAGGGACGGGGGGGGAGAAAGAGAGGGACGGGGGGGGAGAAAGAGAGGGACGGGGGGGGGGGGAAGAGAGGGACGGGGGGGGGGGGGGGAGAGGGAAGAGAAGGGGGCCGGGGGGGGGGGAAGAGAAGGGGGGCCGGGGGGGGGGGAAGAGAAGGGGGGCCGGGGGGGGGGGAGAGAAGTGGGGCCGGGGGGGGGGGGGGAAAGAGAAGGGGGGACGGGGAAGAGAAGGGGGGCCGGGGGGGGGGAGAGAAGTGGGGCCGGGGGGGGGGAAGAGAAGGGGGGCCGGGGGGGGGGAAGAGAAGGGGGGCCGGGGGGGGGGGAAAGAGAAGGGGGGACGGGGAAGAGAAGGGGAGAAGGGGGGACGGGGAAGAGAAGGGGGGACGGGGGGGGGGAAGAGAAGGGGGAACGGGGGGGGTGGGAAGAGAACGGGGGACGGGGAAAAGAGGGACCGGGGGGGGGGGGGGGAGAAAGAGAGGGACGGGGGGGGGGGGAGAAAGAGAGGGACGGGGGGGGGGAGAGAAGGGGGCCGGGGGGGGGGGGGGGGAGAAGAGAGAAGGAGGGCCGAGGGGGGGAGAAAAGGTGGGATGCGGGAGGGGGGGGGAAGAGAACGGGGGCCGGGGGGGGGGGTGGAAAGAGAAGGGGGGACGGGGGGGGGGGGGGGGAGAAAAGGTGGGATGCGGGGGGGGGGGGAAGAGAACGGGGGACGGGGGGGGGGAAGAGAAGAGGGGACGGGGGGGGAAGGGGACGGGGGGGGAAGAGAAGGGGGGACGGGGGGGAAGAGAAGGTGGGACGGGGGGGGAAGAGAAGGTGGGACGGGGGGGGAAGAGAAGGTGGGACGGGGGGGGAAGAGAAGGGGGGGCGGGGGGGAAGAGAAGGGGGGCGGGGGGGAAGAGAAGGGGGGACGGGGGGGAAGAGAAGGGGGGGCGGGGGGGAAGAGAAGGGGGGACGGGGGGGGAAGAGAAGGGGGGACGGGGGGGGAAGAGAAGGGGGGACGGGGGGGAGGGGGGGAAGAGAAGGGGGGACGGGGGGGGAAGAGAAAGGGGGACGGGGGGGGAAGAGAAAGGGGGACGGGGGGGGAAGAGAAGGGGGGACGGGGGGGGAAGAGAAGGGGGGACGGGGGGGGAAGAGAAGGGGGGACGGGGGGGGAAGAGAAGGGGGGACGGGGGGGGAAGAGAAGGGGGGACGGGGGGGAAGAGAAGGGGGGACGGGGGGGGAAGAGAAGGGGGGACGGGGGGGGAAGAGAAGGGGGGACGGGGGGGGAAGAGAAGGGGGGACGGGGGGGGAAGAGAAGGGGGACGGGGGGGAAGAGAAGGGGGGACGGGGGGGAAGAGAAGGGGGGACGGGGGGGGAAGAGAAGGGGGGACGGGGGGGAAGAGAAGGGGGGACGGGGGGGGAAGAGAAGGGGGGACGGGGGGGGAAGAGAAGGGGGGACGGGGGGGGGAAGAGAAGGGGGGACGGGGGGGGGGAAGAGAGGGACGGGGGGGGGGGGGGAAGAGAGGGACGGGGGGGGAAAAGAGAGGGACGGGGGGGGGGGGGAAGAGAGGGACGGGGGGGGAAGAGAGGGACGGGGGGGGGGGGAAAGAGAGGGACGGGGGGGGGAAGAGAGGGACGGGGGGGGGGGGGAAGAGAGGGACGGGGGGGGGGGGGAAGAGAGGGACAGGGGGGGGGGGAAGAGAGGGACGGGGGGGGGGGGGGGGGGAAGAGAGGGACGGGGGGGGGGGGGGAAGAGAGGGACGGGGGGGGAGAAAGAGAGGGACGGGGGGGGGGAAGAGAGGGACGGGGGGGGGGAAGAGAGGGACGGGGGGGGGGGAAAGAGAGGGACGGGGGGGGGGAGAAAGAGAGGGACGGGGGGGGGGGGAGAAAGAGAGGGACGGGGGGGGGGGAGAAAGAGAGGGACGGGGGGGGGGGGAAAGAGAGGGACGGGGGGGGGGGGAAAGAGAGGGACGGGGGGGGGGGGAAAGAGAGGGACGGGGGGGGGGGGAAAGAGAGGGACGGGGGGGGGGAAAGAGAAGGACGGGGGGGGGGGGAAAGAGAAGGACGGGGGGGGGGAAGAGAGGGACAGGGGGGGGAAAGAGAGGGACGGGGGGGGGGAAAAGAGAGGGACGGGGGGGGGAAAGAGAGGGACGGGGGGGGGGAAAGAGAGGGACGGGGGGGGGAAAGAGAGGGACGGGGGGGGGGAAAGAGAGGGACGGGGGGGGGGAAAGAGAGGGACGGGGGAGGGGAAAGAGAGGGACGGGGGGGGGAAAGAGAGGGACGGGGGGGGGAAAGAGAGGGACGGGGTGGGGGAAAGAGAGGGACGGGGGGGGGAAAGAGAGGGACGGGGGGGGAAAGAGAGGGACGGGGGGGGGGAAGAGAGGGACGGGGGGGGGGGGGGAAAGAGAGGGACGGGGGGGGGGAAAGAGAGGGACGGGGGGGGGGAAAGAGAGGGACGGGGGGGGGGGAAAGAGAGGGACGGGGGGGGGGGAAAGAGAGGGACGGGGGGGGGGAAAGAGAGGGACGGGGGGGGGGAAAGAGAGGGACGGGGGGGGGGAAAGAGAGGGACGGGGGGGGGGAAAGAGAGGGACGGGGGGGGGGAAAGAGAGGGACGGGGGGGGGGAAAGAGAGGGACGGGGGGGGGGGGAAAGAGAGGGACGGGGGGGGGGGGGAAAGAGAGGGACGGGGGGGGGGGGGGAAGAGAGGGACGGGGGGGGGGGAAGAGAGGGACGGGGGGGGGAAAGAGAGGGACGGGGGGGGGAAAGAGAGGGACGGGGGGGGAAAGAGAGGGACGGTGGGGGAAAGAGAGGGACGGGGGGGGGAAAGAGAGGGACGGGGGGGAAAGAGAGGGACGGGGGGGTGGGTGGGAAGAGAGGGACGGGGGGGTGGGTGGGAAGAGAGGGACGGGGGGGGTGGGAAGAGAGGGACGGGGGGGAAGAGAAGGGGGGACGGGGAGGGGGAAGAGAAGGAAGAGAAGGGGGGACCGGGGGGGGGGAAAGAGAGCGGGAGAGAGAGAGAGAGAGAGTAGGAGAGCGCGCGAGAGAGAGAGCAGGAGAGCGGGAGAGAGGGAGAGAGAGAGAGAGGGAGGAGAGGGAGAGGGAGAGAGAGCGCGCGCGAGGGAGGTGGGGGGGGGGGGGAAGAGAGAGAGAGAGGGGTGGGAAAAAGGAGAGAGAGAGAGAGAGAGAGAGAGAGAGAGAGAGAAAAAGAGTAGGGGGGAGAGAGAGAGGAGCGGGGAGAGGATGAGAAAAAGGCAAGGGGAGGGTGAGAGGACACTAAGCAGAGAGAGAAAGAGACAGAGAGAGAATGAAAAGCAAAGCAGAGAGAGGGGAAGCGAAAATGGGATTAGAAGACATGAAAAAAATATGTTCCTATCTTGAGGCAAATCTAGATAATGAAAAAACACTCATCCTCCGCAGCACAAGGAATAAAGCCAGTGTCATTAAGTGGAAAAGGTTACAAAAAGCTGTTCATCGGTAATGCAAAGAGTGTGTAAAGACACTGGAATTTACTACCCTAATGGGCATCTGCCTTATGTATGAATTACTTTTTAATCTAGTTTGACAAATGCAATTGCAAATGAGGTACTGATCATCATCTATGGGATTTTGGGATACAGTACAAGTAATCCGAGACGTGATGTGGCAAGTGAAGCTTGTGTGGGAGCAATAGGTGGCTTTGGACCTGTGGTAACCAAAGTTTTCCACCACTGCGGTTTTCCTTGTGTCATGTCTGGGTCTGTTGTAGACTGACTGAAAGAGATTGATTGCTATGCTTAGTCAATATCTCCATTACAACTGTATCATGTGACAACCAGGATGGTGGAAGACGAACTGGATGGAGCTTGGCCTTTTGTCCTCCAGCAATCTCTAACTAAATAGAGAAAGAATTGTCCACTATTAACATTTATTACTACTCGGGGGATCAAGGGTTATGGCGAGAAAGCAGGAAGGGGGTACTGAAGTTTCATGTTCAGCCATGAACTCATTGAATGGCGGTGCAGGCTAGAAGGGCTGAATGGCCTGCTCCTGCACCTATTTTCTATGTTTTTCTATGTTTCTATGAATAGCAGCTCTGTGAAGATAATCAAACAGAGAATCAATGAAACAACATTTTACACATTAGCATCTTATATTGCACTGGCAAATCTAACAGACCGAGAAGAAAAGTTTGTTTCATATCTAAATCTGAAAGGTCTTTAAACAAAAAGACATACTGCAAAGCAGCTGGCAACATTGGCAGAAGTAGAACTGATCACCACAAGACTCTTAAACCTAATTCTCCCTCCACCAGTCTGGCGGGGATTGAAGTCATCTCTCACCCAGTAGATTGGCAAAGAAAGCAGACACCCTTCCGCTGCTTTCCATTAACACTGCATCAACGGTGATCAGGTGTAGAACTACCAAGAAAGCAGACTTTGTACCCCTCCATTATCAAGAGCAAAATAAATCAAAGACTGGCTGCTGACAACCTCTCCGGAGATGTTTGACGTGACAAGTATAGTGGCCCTACACGGGTTCTGAGAAAAGCGTGCACCGAACAGATGGAGCTCTCTGCGTGTGTGCTGCTGTTCAAACATATATTCCCCAGCTTAGATAGATGAAGTGAAATCAGCTTAATTTTCAGCCTAATTCCTTGAAGTGTGACTCATACCATGAACTGCGCACAATTTGGCACTAAACTGCCCCTCATTCAAAAGAAACAATAAAGTTGGTTCGTATGGAAAGTGGGCAAAAGAAAATCATGCTGAAGACGTAGTTGTATTCTCCTGAGCTTCGGAGTTAAAGCAAGCTTTTGGGGCAGAGTTAAGGGAGTTTTGATTTTGTCCTGCCTGCTGATTCTCGCAATGCTCGAGGCTCTCACTGGTAGCCGTATTGTCCAATAATGATCAGCCTCACACAAAATATATATATATTCACACACGCACACTAGCTGATGTCCTGTGGCGGTGCTCGAGGGCAGTCTGCAGCACAGCTGTGATGTTTTGTTGCGCAGCTGGAGCTGTGTTTAAGCTGGCTGGTCCTTTTAAGGCCTATGAGGAAGTGATGTAAATGGGCCAATTCGAGGCTAATTGCAGAGCTGAAGGAAGCTGCTATTCATTGGCAGCTGCTGGTAAATGCCTATTCTCTGCCCTTGCCTGCCCACTTCTGTACAGCAAGGGAACTCCACCAGCATATATCAGTACCAATGCAAGGAATTGAATGGTCATTGCTGATAACAGCCTTTAAGGCCAGTAGAGTGAGCTTGGTATTGCCACACTCTGTCCTTGTCACATGTAACGGCACCGTTCCTTGAACCACCACAGTGAAAGTGGCGCATTTTTGAAAAAAAAATCCAAGTTAATTCTCAACTGGTCTTTTGCTCCGAAATAAACCCTGACAAGTAGCAGGATGGGCGAGTCCAGGCCCAGACTGAACCAAGAGACGTATCCAGGGTCGGGCTGGGAGAGACACCAGGAAGTCTGCAGGGATTGGCGTGGGAAAGGAGAGATTATTCTGTGTAAATCATGCGATTGACAATACTAACCATCATGCACTGGCCACGATTTAAAATGCTGGAAGAATAATGGCGACGTGGGTCATGTGATTCCCATCGGCCAGATGACCAGGAAATGGACAGAACTCAACATTAGTGCCGAGATAGATTTAAGGAGCGTGTCTATGATGCAGTGCTCCCAGTCAAGAGCAGCACTTTTGACGAGTGGATCTCAAGAAACTGTAGGAGTCATGTTACCCTGAAGTGTACAGAAAGCTAATAGCGCCATCACGAGAATCGGTCCAACACAGACTCAGGTTCTCCCACCTAGAGAACTAACTCGGTGTAACGTATACTTCATGGGTTCTTTGCTTAAGAACACATTGCTGTTGAGAACTAGTTGGTTTATTAGCAAAGGTTTATCACACTACACATTACCAGTTCATCCACCAGGCTCATAACCACCTATCTCATCCCAAACCCAACTGAAAAGGGTTTTTATTGAGTCTTGTGAACATCACGTGACTGGCTAAGCCACTCCCAACTCAACAGTTCTACAAACCTGTGAACGTACCCACAGCTGTGTACACTACACTCGGGGCCAAACACAAGCGACAAGGAAGATACAAAATATTTTGGAGGACTACTCTAGAAGCATTTCCTCGGAGCAACTAAAATAATTTGGCTTGTATTCCCTTGAGTATTGGAGATTGAGGAGTGATCTGATCGAGGCCTTTAAAATGTTAAAAGGATTCGATAGAGTAAATACAGAGTAACTATTTCCTCTGTTGGGGGGAAATCAAGAACCAGGGGATATAATCTTTAGATTAATACTAAGCCATCCAGCAGCGAAATCAAGAAGTACTTTTTCACACAAAGTACAGTAGAAATTTGCTGCTCTCTTCTCCAAAAAGGCTGTGGAGCAATTGGAGCTTTCAAGACTGAGTTAGGTGGATTTTTGTTAGGTAAAGGTATCAAGGGATATGGAGCAAAGGCAGGAAAATGGAGCTGCGGGGCAGATCAGCCACGATCTAACTGAATACCCGAGGGACTGAATGGTCTGCTCCTGCTCCTACTGTTCCTGTGTCATTTAAATATTTAAGCAAGAGAATAGCTGATAGATCTGCATTCAAAAGGAAATTAAATATCATCTGCTGTGTAATGTATTTGCTTCATGGGTTCTTTGCTTAAGAATTCATAGCAACACATTTCTATTAAGAAAGACTTACATTTATATAGCGCTTTTCATGGCCACCAGACATTTCAAAGCGCTTCATAGCCAATGAAGTACGTTTGGAGTGTAGTCACTGTTGCAATGTAGGAAACGCGGCAGAAAATTTGCGCACAGCAAGCTCCCACAAACAGCAATGTGATAATGACTGTTAATCTGTTCTTGTTATATTGATTGAGGGATAAATATTGACCAGGACACCGGGAATAACTCCCCTGCTCTTCTTTCAAATAGTGCCATGGGATCTTTTACGTCCTCTAGTTGGTTAATTAACAAAGGTTTAATAATCACACTACACATTACCAGTTCATCCACTCGGCTCACAACTGCATACCTCATCGTGCATGACCTAGACCCAACTGACTGGGGTTTTATTGAGTCTTGTGAACATGTGACTGGCTAAGCCACTCACAATGCCACAAGCTCTACAAACCTGTGGGCATACTCACAGGTGCCTTCTGTATACACTGCGACAAGTTCAATATTAAAAACTACAAGCATGCTCACATAAAGCAGTGCATCACAAGCTGTGCACAAGTTCAAACTCTGGACAAAGAGAGAAATCGTTCTATTGAAATCACGAGGGTGTTCCTCACACAAGTCAATCCAGAGAACAGAATTAGGGGCCTACTGCTGTTTTGGTTCAATAGTGAGAGCTCCAATGCTGTCACCATTCACAAATGTAACTGAAATAGAACGAGGCACACATTCATTGCCAATATTAGTGTGTATGTCCCCAAAGGCTATACTGCACAGTGTCGCTCAGTTATCGAATGTTGCTGTTTAAATAAGGCTTCCTCTAAGGAAATCACTGTGTTCCCCTGTTTAGATTAAAGACTGCGGAGATAAAGCACAGATTCTACGTAGTTAGTCATTCATACTCTACAAATGCAAAGTGTCTCTGGTATTCATATTCATACTAGAGTGGCAAGCAAGAGAATGTGAGTGTTCAAACCTTAGAAGCTGCTGCAAAATGAAATTCAATAAATGTGCTAAATCTTTGGGCTAACACCTATTGAAAGAAACCAACTAGAAAGGAAAGACGTGCATTCATATGGTGCCTTTCATGACGTCAGCATGTCCCAAAGCACTTTACAGCCAACAAAGTATTTTTGAAGTGTAGTCACTTCATCGGAGCAGGCCGGGGAGGGGGAAGGAGCAGCCTGGCGGCCTAGCCCAGCAGGCTGAGTGGTCCTTGGCCTGTGAGCACCATCGGAGCAGGCCGGGGAGGGGGAAGGAGCAGCCTGGCGGCATAGCCCAGCAGGCTGAGTGGTCCCTGGCCTGTGAGCACCATCGGAGCAGGCCGGGGAGGGGAAGGAGCAGCGTGGCGGCATACCACTCCAGGGAGCAGCACGTGCTGGAGCAGGAGAGCAACGGCAGCGAAGAGGGACGTCACCAAGATCCATGTCGGTGATTGGAGCGTGGGCAGGTACTGCAGGGGCGGTGAGGTCGGGGCAAAGGAGCGGCGAGAGATTGAAGAGGGACGTCTCCGGGGCCCACGAGAGGAGAGATTTCAGGGCCCAGAAGAGGCGAGGGCCCAGGGGCAGCACGGGCCAGCCCACACTGAGATGTGTGTGCACACTCGGTCCGTGCAGCAAATCCAGTCGTCTTGGTTAATCCTTGCCACTGGACCAAGACCTCGCTCTGTCAAGCCCGTGTGGTGGCTGGTGTGTAACGGCCACCACACGTTAAAAAAAATCCACGCACAGGCATCTTCCTCCCTTCAAAATTTAGTTCGGACCTGGAATTTAGGTCCACCATTGAAATACCTGTGACCTTTTTGACGTGGTAACAAGTGATCTTCGATTCAAGGGACTGCCTATGATGATGATAGGAAACTAGTTCACTAATGTTCCTGATGGAAAGAAAACCCGAAGGCGACGTGATACATTCTGGTAAGAAGAACGAGGAGAGACAATACAAACTAGAGGGTGCAATCCTTATGGGGGTGCATAAACAGAGACCCCCTGGGGGTATATGCTCACAAATCGTTGAAGATAGCAGGGCCGGTTGAGAAAGCGGTTACAACAGCATACGGGATCCTCAGCTTCATAAATAGAGGCACAGCGTACAAAAGCAAGGAAGTTATGAAGAACCTGTATAAAACACTGGTTCGGCCTCAACTGGAGTATTGTGTCCAATTCTGGGCACCGCACTTTAGGAAGGATGTGAAGGCCTTGGAGAGGGTGCAGAAAATGTTTACGGGAATGGTTCCAGGGATGAAGGAGTTCAGTTACATAAATAGAATGGAGAAGCTGGAGTTGTTCTCCTCAGAGCAGAGAAGGTGGAGAGGAGATTTGATAGAGGTGTTCAAGATCATGAGGAGTCTAGACAGAGTAGAGAGAAACTGTTCCCATTGGTGGAAGGGTCGAGAACCAGAGGAGACAGATTTAAAGTGATTGGCAAAAGAACCAAAGGCGACACGAGGGGAAAACTTTTACGCAGCGAGTGGTTAGGGTCTGGAATGCACGGCCTGAAAGGGTGGTGGAGGCAGAATCAATCATGGCTTTCAAAAGGGAATAACTAGCTGAAAGAAAAATAATTGCAGGGCTACGGGGAAATGGGACGAGCTGAAGTGTTCTTGCAGAGAGCCGGCACAGGCTCGATGGGCCGAATGGCCTCCTTCTGTGCTGTAACCATTCTATGATTCTACCCCCTGCCAGGCTGGGCTACAGCAGAGTGCCCGTGGACTGTCAATCGTCTCATCACAATCCCAGGATGTGACAAATGATTCTACTGTAAAGTGTATCACCAGTTATACATACAGGGCCAGACCAAAGCAAATAGACTGTTTTTCCCAATCTACTAAAAGATTTTTCAGTCTTGAGGCATATTGCGGCTGAAAAGGTCAGAGCTATATAGGTGCCAGTCTATTTTTGGCTCATCATCTCCTCCTCTGACTCATGCTGGGATTTGGTTTCACAGAGGCCTCCAGCACCTCACCCAAAGGAGCATGCTTCCTGTGCAAGCTTAAAAGCCAATTTTCGAATGTCACCAAACCGATCTGGCCAAATTATTTCCATTGGAAAGCTTTCTAGTTGAAAAGGCCAGAACCTTACAAGGCTAATATTATTCTGGTAGACTTACTGGCAGGATGGCAAACGACTGAGGGGCCGAAATTGATGGTCCGCCCATTTAACGTGTGCACACCAGCCACCACACGGGCTTGGCAGAGCCAGGTCTTGGTCCAGTGGCAAGGATTACCCAAGACGCCTGGAGACCTCCTCTGCTGCACGGACCTAGTGCACACACACATATCGCAGTGTGGGCTGGCCCGTGCCGCCCCTGGGCCCTCGCCTCTTCTGGGGCTCCGTACCCTCATTCGCCGCACCTCTGCTACGACCTACCCGCTCCTCCGCTGTGCCTGGGCCCCGTCGATGTTCCAGCCCACGCTCTAACCGGCGACCTGGGCCTTTATGACGTCGCCCAGCTCAAAGTCGTCGCACACTTGGGACGACTCGCGCTGGAAGCTGTGGTGGCCGCGCTCTAGCCCTTAGACACCCAACCTGCGGTGGTGTCCTCGCTCAGGTCGGGGTGGCCCATCTTTTCCAGGGCGATCTGCAGGGCCGGCGGTAAGTCATCAATTTGGCAATTTTGGGCGGTGTGCATGGGCGGACGGTATGCGTACCACCCGGCGGTATGACGCTGATGAATTTCTCGCCGGGCGGTATGTCGGTATTTTTCGATCAATTTTGGGCAGTATGTCAGCGGTCCACGGGTGGTATGCGGCGTTATGTCCACCAATTTCGGGCCCCGAGTGCTTTCCTCCCCTCAAATAAACAAGAATCATAGATTGGTTACAGCACAGAAGGAGGCCATTCAGCCCGTGCCGGCTCTCTGCAAGAGCACTTCATCTAGTCCCAATCCCCGCCCTTTCCCCGTAGCCCTGCAATTTTGTTTCCTTCAGGTGCTTGTCCAACTCCCTTTTGAAAGCTGTGACTGTGTGTCTTTTTCTTGTATGTGTTTGACAATATTTGTGCCTGCTCACTGAATAATAGAAGTGTGTTTTGGCAGAATGTATTATGCAATCATGCATCTCCAAAGCCAACTCCATTTCAGTTCAACAGTTCAATAAAATAGCAATTCATAACTCAGGATCGAGAAAATATAAAAAGGCTAATAGGGAGTTTTTATTTTAAGTTGCATGTCCGTGTTTCAATGAAGGACCTGACATTCCAGGTTCCGAACTAGATCCTGAAGGGTGGAAGATGCCTGTGCGTGGATTTTTTTAACGTGGGGTGACCGTTGCACACCAGCCACCACACGGGCTTGACAGAGCTCGGTCTTGGTCCAGTGGCAAGGATCAACCAGGACGACTGGAGACCAGCTCTGCTGCACGGACCCAGTGCGCACACGTATCGCACAGTGTGGGCTGGGCCCGTGCTGCCACTGGGCCCTCGCCTCTGCTGGGCCCCGAGCTCATGCCTCTCCTGCGCCCCGATCACGTTGCTCTGCAATCACTCGCCACTCCTTCGCCCCGGCCTCACTGCTCCTGCTGTACCTGCCCACGCTTCAATCAGCGACCTGGATTATGGTGATGTCCAAACCAGTCGCCCTCTTCACAGCCCTCGCCCCCCCCCCGCTCCCTGAAGTGGTAGGCCGCCAAGCTGCTCCCGCGGGGACTGCCACACGCCGTTCCTTTATATGGCCCCCTCCTGCCGCAGATGTTCCCACACAGGTCGGGGCCATAAAAGGAGCGGCATGCGGCAGCCCCGACCTGCTACCCAGAGTCACAGCCGACAGGTTAGTAAGCGTAACCCCCCCCCTCCGAGGAGCAAGCTAGGCAACATGACTGCAGGCAGCAAACGGTGAGACAGCTGAGATTGCTGGTTTGAGATCGCCAGTAATGGAGGCCACCGCAAGAAACCTGCCGCCAGTTGGCCACACCACCACCAGACAGCCCGCCACTACCAATTGCAGGATAAAAGTTGGAGGAATGGAGCGCAGGGCGGGTGTATGCACGCCAGCTTACAAACCTCGGGAAAGCTGAAAAACAGCTTTATATATTTAAAAGAAAAATCTGGCACAAGTCCCCACTGCCCTGCCAAACTGAAAAAGCAGCCCTGAATAACGGTCAAGACCATCACTTCAAAGCAACCAAGTTAAATTGCTTTATAGTATACTGGATTTCAGGAACTTTTTTTTTTTTAAATTTCCAGTTCGTTTCTTTGGCCAAACTGAAATCCAACATGAAACACAAAAATAGTTGCAATGGGAAGGCACTGGGACATCAACGTGTCAGGAGTTTAAGCTGTAGCTACTGTGTCAGCAGTTGTATTCACTTGAAGCACACAAAAGGTGCAATTTGTGCAGTGGATGTGTTATCGAGGGGAATGTGAGCGCTGATAATTTCAAACTTATTTTTAAAGGAGAGGGGTATGAGGCATGCATACCTTTAGGCGGCATATTTCTGGACCTTGAAGTGCATTGTGATTCAGCACTTCAAGCCAAACAACTACGCTTCAATGGCTTATATTGCATTGTTAAATATTAATATAAAAGTAGTTACGAGAAAAAATTAACTTGATTGTTTTTGCACCTTTGGTAATACAGGCCACTCTCGATTATCCGCACACGATGCAACAGGAAACCGTTGTAATGGCATTTAAAATTCTGTGTGTGTGTACGCTGCTGCAGTCGCTGTCTCTCGCGGCCGCCGCTGACGTCGGAGTCCTTTCGGCCCAGGAAGGTATCGGGCCCTGCTGACGTCGGAGTCCTTTCGGTCCGGGAAGGCATTGCACTCCGGAAGCCCGGAGCTAGACAATCTCCTCCTCGAGGCCACCTGCATGCATGCTGGTAATGTCCATACTTATCTGCCTTGTTACTGTTTGTAGCTGATTGCACAGTATTTATTCATTGAAGTTTTAACTTTATAAGATCAGCTCGCTCTAACGGAGAAATCGTTTACCCGGCATAGCCCAATCCCCGAGGGACCCGGATAATCGAGAGTTGCCTAAACTCAAATGAGTGCTGGCTTGACACACAACCTTTAAATATCTTAGCGCATACAGAAATTTTAAAAAGCTGCACAAAGCGCATTTGTCATTGCAATGAATTAGAGTCCTTTGCCATTACAGTTCTGCTTATGCCTCAAATTTGGGCTGTTGAAAGACATAACCTCAAGGTCTAACCTGTGTTTTCTGCAATGGGCTGGTCCGAGTTATCGGCAGTCTCGAAATTTAGGAGTCATTTTGACCGTGCTTACTTAACTGGCACATCTATCTATGTCTGGCTCCTAAACTGGTCGATGTATCTATTCCACTTGGCGCTGTAGTTTAGGAATTTGGCCAGGCTCTGCTGCTGCAGGCAAAGAATTATTGAAACTCTCATGCAGCTTTAAGTTTTCGTTCCGTTTATCCGCTTCAATCACATCAACAAAATGAAAAGTGTTCCCCCACCCGTTAGTTCATCAGAATTAATGAGGTTGTAGGACAGCAGCAGCAAGTGTTAGACCCAACTGCATCACTTGTATTTGGTTACAGATGTACAGTTTGCTGTTACACCCCCAGGACATGCCACTTAAGGGTGTGTCAATCAGAACACTTCATTCACAGACATATGTGTGTGATTAGTTGAGTTTGGATTTCACTTCTAAAGTTATAACATTTGCATAACGATGTTCCTGATGTTCCCTTAAAAATGCATTTGCAGGAGAGCAGTTAGCACAACACAACTATTATGGAGACAGGAATTGTGTGCAGACCATTCTCTGCCTGCAACATAAGAAATTGGAGCAGGAGTAGACCATACGGCCCCTCGAGCCTGCTCTGCCATTCAATATGATCATGGCCTCAGCTCCACTTCCCTGCCCGCTCCCCATAACCCTTCACTCCTTTATCGTTCAAAAATCTGTCCATCACTACCTTAAATATGTTCAATGACCCAGCCTCCTTAGCTCTCTGAGGCAGAAAATTGAATAGATTTACAACCGTCAGAGAAGGAATTCCTCATCTCAGTTTTAAATGGACTGTCATGTATTCAACTATCATTGTAACGCATGTATAAGCTGACCTAAGTTGTACACCTTGAGAACATTGACCACAAGGGGGTGAACTTGTGGGAGACACTCCTAACCTGGACTTTCAGGTATAAAAGGGGAAGCTCCGCCCACCTTCATCACTTGAGGTCTTGGTAATAAAGGTAACTGGTCACAGAGTGACCTTCTCTCAAGTATGGGCCTCGTGTGCATTTGTACTGTATAGTAAGGACATATCATTGGCGACGAAAAACTGGGATTTAAACCACTTGAGCATGGCCACTAGCAGCACAGAAGAGGTGTACTGTGTTGGTGATGATTGGAACAACTTTATTGAGAGACTACAGCAAAGTTGTGTCACTAAGGAATGGTTGGGACAGGATTCGGCCAACAAACACAGGGCTCATCTCCTGACGGTTTGTGGATCCAGAACGTACTCCCTGATGAAGGACCTTCTAGCGCCAGAGAAGCCGGCGGACAAGATGTTCGAAGAGCTCAGTAAGTTGATCGGGGAACACTTTAAACCGGCGAGCAGCATGCACATGGCGAGACAGCGGTTTTACACGCACCGGCGGCGAGCAGGGCAAAGCGTTCCAGACTTCGTGGCAGATCTCCGGCGACTGGCGAGCCTATGTAAGTTCACAGATGCATGCAGAGCGGAGATGCTGCGAGACTTATTTTATTGAGGGTATCGGGCAGGCTGGGGTTTTCAGGAAACTGATCGAGACCAAAGACTTGACCTTGGAAGCGGCGACTCTGATAGCCCAGACATTTATCTCAGGGGAGGAAGAGACCAGAATGATATATGACAAAAATCTTGGCTCAAATGCAGCAAACGACCAGGGAGTCAACAGTGTTAACGCGGCACACAGTTCTCTAGGCAGACAAGGGCAATCGGACATGCCCGAGCATGTAGTCGAACCCAAAGGGGGAATTCAACAGAGACAATGGCTAGCTGAACGGCGATTCATGCCATCGCAAGGGACAATGCGACCAGTAATGGGGCCATCAACACCTGTTAATGGTGCGCTTAAGGACAGTTACAGAGACAGTTAGAGACGATCGACTGGTAATGGACCTTTTGTTTCCAACAACGGGACCTCCAGCTCATGCTGGAGGTGTGGAGGCAAACACCCAGCCAGAGCTTGCAGGTATCAGCAATATACCTGCAGAAACTGCAACGTCAGCGGTCACTTGGCGCGTATGTGCAGAAAGCCTGCAGCCAGGTTGATGTACGAGGAGGACGTGCCCGATGTAAGCCCTACGAGGCCAAAAGAATACTGGGGAAATCACTGGAAGCTGAAGTTCAGCGAGTTCATGTGGAGCACATATACAGTTCATATACCAGGACGCCACTGATAATGATGAAAGTGCTCCTCAATGGCATCCCAGTATTAATGGAGCTAGACACGGGGGCCAGCCATTCCCTGATGAGTATCACAGTTCGAAAGGTTGTGGGTGTCCAAGGCCAGGAGGCCAAAATTATTGCCGATTGACGCATAGCTACGGACATATACAAAGGAGATCATTCCGGTGCTAGGCTGCGCCACGGTAGTCGTGACCCACAAAGATTCGGAGAACAGGTTGCCACTCTGGATTGTCCCGTGGGACAGTCCTGCACTACTGGGGAGGAGTTGGCTTGCTGTCATGAACTGGAAATGGGGCAATGTCAATGCAATGTCTTCTGTGGAGCGAGTATCACGCTCACAGGTCCTGGACAAATTTGACTCATTATTTCAACCCGGCATCGACACTTTCAGAAGGGCCAAGGTTGTGATTCACATAAACCCGGACACCAGGCCAGTAAACCACAAGGCCAGAGCGGTGCCGTGCGTGATGCGGGAAAAGATAGAATGCAAATTGGACCGCCTGCTGAGGGAATTCAGTGACTGGGCGAGCCCGATCGTACCGGTGCTCAAGGCGGATGGGTCGGACAGGATATGTGGCCATTACAAGGCCACCATCAATCGGGTGTCACTCCAAGACCAGTACCTGCTACCAAGAGCAGAGGACCTCTTTGCGACGCTATCCGTTGGCAAACTTTTTTCAAAATTGGACCTGACCTCAGCTTACATGACCCAGGAGCTTGCGAGTGAGTCGAAGAAGCTGACCACCATCATGACACACAAGGGGTTGTTTGAGTATAACAGATGTCCGTTCAGCCGCCACAATCCTCCAGCGAAATATGGAAAGCCTCCTCAAGTCGATTCCAGGGACGGTGGTTTTTCAAGACGACATCCTCATCACGGGTCGCGATACTGAAGAACACCTCTGCAACCTGGAGGAGGTGCTACGCAAACTGGATCGGGTAGGGCTGCGACTGAAAAAGGCGAAGTGCATCTTCTTAGCTCCGGAGGTAGAATTCCTAGGGAGGAGGGTAGCAGCAGACAGGATCAGACTTACTGCGTCCAAAATGGAAGCAATCCAGAGAGCACCCAGACCCCGTAACATGACGGAGCTGCGTTCGTTCCTGGGGCTCCTGAACTATTTTGGTAACTTTTTTCCCAAATTGAGCACAATGTTAGAGCCGCTACATGTGCTCCTACGCAAAGGTCGCGATTGGGTCTGGGGGGACAGCCAGGAAAGGGCTTTTGATAGAGCTTTTGTTATGCTCCAACAAACTGTTAACGTTATATGACCAGTGTAAGAAACTTGTTCTAACGTGTGATGCGTCGTCCTGTGGGGTCGGGTGTGTGTTGCAGCATGTGAATGCCAATGGTCAGTTACAGCCGGTAGCTTACGCCTCCAGAAGTCTGTCCCAGGCAGAAAGGGGCTACGGGATGGTAGAAAAGGAAGCGCTAGCATGTGTATATGCAGTAAAAAAAAATGCACCAGTACCTGTTTGGCAGGAAATTTGAGCTGGAGACAGATCACAAACCCCTAACGTCCCTTTTGGCCGACAACAAGGCCATAAATGCGAATGCATCAGCCTGCATACAAAGGTGGGCACTTACGTTAGTCGCCTATGACTACACAATTCGGCATAAACCAGGCACTGAAAATTGCGCCGATGCACTCAGCAGGCTCCCACTAGCCACCAGAGGGGGCAACTGAGCATGATGCTGAGATGGTCATGGCTGTTGAAGCTTTCAAAAGCGAAGGCTCACCTGTGACAGCCCGTCAGATTAAAGTCTGGACAAATAAAGACCCGCTACTGTCTTTAGTTAAGAAATATGTCCTGAATGGGGACTGGGCAGCCATGTACAGGGCATGCCCTGAAGAATTTAAATCGTTTCATAAGCGCAAGGATGAACTCTCGCTTCAGGTCGATTGCCTACTGTGGGGAAACCGAGTAGTCATGCCCCAGAGGGGCAGAGAGGTGTTTATCAGAGAACTTCACAATGAGCACCCGGGCATTGTCATGATCAAGGCAATTGCCAGGTCACACGTTTGGTGGCCAGGGATAGATGCAGACCTGGAACTTTGTGTTCGCAGGTGCAACACATGTGCTCAGCTGGGCAACGCACCCAGAGAAGCCCCCGAACCCCTGGTCCTGGCCCGCCAAGCCACAGTCACGCGTCCATGTGGACTACGCAGGTCCTTTCATGGGAAAAATGTTTTTGGTTGTAGTAGACGCCTACTCCAAATGGATTGTGTGCCCCATTTTAAATTCAAGCACATCCTCTGCCACGGTAGAAAGTCTACGGGCAATGTTCGCCGCCCATGGTCTACCGGATGTCTTGGTCAGCGACAATGGCCCGTGCTTCACAAGCACTGAATTCCAGGACTTCATGGCAGGCCATGGAATCAACCATGTCAGAACGGCACTGTTCAAGCCGGCCTCAAACGGCCAGGCGGAACGAGCAGTGTAGATAATCAAACAGGGGATGCTCAGAATCCAAGGGGGTTCCCTACAAAGCCACTTATCACGCCTCCTGTTGGCCAATAGATCCCGACCACACTCGCTCACAGGGGTTCCACCTGCAGAGCTGCTAATGAAAAGGACGCTCAAAACCAGGTTATCCCTTATAAGCCCCACCATGAAAGAAATTGTTGAGAGCAGGCGTCAATCACAATGTGACTATCATGACAGCAATGCGAGGGCGCGATGTATTGATGTCAATGACCCTGTTTTTGTCCTTAATTACGCTGCAGGGCCCAAATGGCTTGCAGGCACTGTGATTGCCAAAGAGGGGAATAGGATTCTGGTAGTTAAACTTACCAATGGACAAATCTGCTGCAAACACGTGGATCAAACTAAAAGGAGGTTCAGCAACCCCATAGAAGAAGCAGAGGAAGAACATGACGTAGAGTTTACTCCACCACAGGTGACCGAACACCAGAACCAAGTGGAGGAGAGCCTAGTCACTGTGGGCAGTCTGGACAGGCCTGAGGCACCGTAAACAGCAGACATTCAGGCCAGCGCCCAACAACCGGAGCCCCAACTCAGGCCATCTACAAAGGAGCGTAAACCACCAGAGAGACTTAACCTGTGATCCCAATAAGACTTTAGGGGGGGGAGGTGATGTCATGTATTCAACTATCATTGAAACCCATGTATAAGCTGACCTAAGTTGTACACCTTGAGAACATTGACCACAAGGGGGTGAACTTGTGGGAGACACTCCTAACCTGGACTTTCAGGTATAAAAGGGGAAGCTCCACCCACCTTCATCACTTGAGGTCTTGGTAACTGGTCACAGAGTGACCTTCTCTCAAGTATGGGCTTCGTGTGCATTTATACTGTATAGTAAGGACATATCATGGATGACCCCTTATTCTTAAACTATGACCCCTAGTTCTAGATTCCCCCACGAGGGGAGACATCCTCTCTGCATCTACCTTGTCGAGCCCCCTCAGTATCTTATAATGTTTCAATAAGATCCCCTTTCATTCTTCTAAACTCCAATGAATATAGGCCCAACCTGCTCAACCTTTCTTCATAAGTTAACCCCTTCCATCTCAGGAATCAACCTAGTGAACCTTCTCTGAACTGCCTCCAACACAAGTATATGATAAAGACAGAGAAGATAGCATATTCCCCAATGCTGTTTTTTGGCGTATTTCAAGAGTTACACCTGTTTTTTTGGGGTCTGACTACTCCAAAAAAAAAAACGTTTAAGTTTCCCCGTTCTAATTTTTGAAGTTGGTGCCGCACAGTTGGTCCATTAGCTTCGGGGGGGGGGGGGGGGGGGGGTGGGGGGGGGGGGGTGGAGCCTAATGTTTGCGCCGAAAAAAGGATTTCCCCCTTCTGCGCGTGTGCGGAAAAAATAACGCTTTTTAATGTGACTGCTATGGGCGCGCATGTCCAGTACACCTCCCAGTCTGCATGCAGCCATTTTTAAAGAGCCAGTGTGTGGGAACTTTAACTCTGAGTGGTGTGTGAGGAGTTAAAATCAGAACTGCAATATGCAACATGGCTCAAGGACCAAGAATTTCTCACAGGACAAAGTGGAGGCACTAGTTAGTGTAATTGAGGGCAGATGGCATGAGCTGGACACCAGCAGAGGTCACATAAAAGTTTCACCAAAAGAAAAGAAGAAACGCTGGAACAAACTTTCACAAGATTACTGTGCAATGGTGACGACCCTGAGGTCCGGAGGTCAATACAAAAAGAAGTGGCAGGACCTTGGTCAAGTAGTTAGTGTAAGTAATATTTTCATTTAATCACTGGAATTGCAATTGTAAATGTGACCATCTGCATGTCCCATACAGCAGAAAGACACCCTCTCTTAAAAGTTATATTTTCATCTTTGCAGAGGAAGGCGGCACACAATGAAAGAGAGAACTCGAACAGGAGGGGGGGCCGGCAAATCTGCACCCACTGACACCCTTGGAAGAGAGGGTTGCTGCTTTGATGGGTCCTGCCTGGAGAAAAGCAACCACCACTGTACAAGCTGGGCCCACACTCGAGGGAGAGGGCAAGTCCTGCAAATTCCACAGTCTGGCTTTGCTAAATGTTAACTACTGCGCGGGCTAGCCATGCTTCGGTTCATGGGGATGTCTCCGTTAGCTACGCTTCGGTTGATGCAATGTGCTATCATTCATCGTGGTCCTTCAAATCAGCCTGCTGCCTGCACTGTGTGAGCCTACTCATGCCACCCACCCTGCCCCCTCCTCTGCTGCTAACCACTTGTCTGTTCTGTTATATTTTGCAGAACTTGAGGCCAACCCTGACAAGGTTGAAACCGATGCAGAAGAAAATTCAGATGCGGATGAGCCTGAAGAGGAGAACATCTTCCAATCCCACCTTCCAGACCAAGAGCAAGGGGGTGAGGGAGAGGGTGAGGGGCAGGGGGAGGATGAAGCCCCCACTGTTGCTCACTTTGGAGGAGGTGCAGGTGCCGCCCATTGAGGTGCCAGCCCCTTTCCTGAGTGGTACGAGTGTTGGGATATTTCATGGTTTCACACAGTCCGAGGCTGTGGGTCCCAGTGGGATGCAGCAAGGCACACCCAGGGTGAGGAGGGGAAGGAGAGATGATGGCAATGAGTGCGGAGAGCATTGACCTTACGCGATCACTCCTGGACACCATCAGTGGGATGGGTGATGAGGTCTCGGGACTGTCGGGAGAAGTAACAACACTCTCGCGAGAAATGGGAACACTGTCCGGGCACATTAGGGATGGAATATCGCAGGCAGCTGATACACTGTCAGGGCACATGAGGGAGGGAATGTCGGAGATAGCTGCTGCAATAAGGGAGCATGCCCAGACCCCGCGGCCACTGACAGAATCAATGGCCACTCCCACTCCAATCCACAGACCAACCTCTGAAGAGGCCCAAGCCGGGCCTTCCTCATTACCGCCTGGCCTCCACCCCCATCAAGAAGTGCGCATTACCCGAGATGCTCGAAAGAATAAGCTTGGTACCAACCCGAGAAACGCTGCAGGCAAGGGTGGATTAATCAAGACCAAGCGCAGTGGGCAGTCTTAGAATAAGGTGAGGGAGAGATGGGTGCGGCCATTCTTTGCTGCTGTTGTTATTATTGTTGTTACTGTTGTAACTGTTCTCAAATTAAAATTTTTTTGTAAGTGATGTAAATTTACAAGTTTAGAAGTTTGTAAGTGATCTTAACTGAATAATTTAAATTTTGATACAAGAATATTTTAATTAAAGTTAAGTACAAGCAAGTGTTAAACTTTTGAATAAAATATATTTTAAATTATAAGAATCATTTCCATCATTTGCTCCATTAACACAACACAACATTACGGAACAGGTCCAAACAGTAAACATGGTCCATGTGGAATAGTTGCCGCTGAGCCTTCAGGCAGAAAAGCGTTCACGGATGAGCTGCTGGCGCAAGGCTCGAGCAATCGTTAAAAGGGGCACAACGGCCCGCCCTCCTCCGCCGTCGTCGTGCTCCGGGTTCAGGTAGTTGCATGGCTTCCTTGTCCTCGTTCTCGTCATCTGCATCTTCATCCTCATCATCAGCCACTCTCACCTCAGGTGGGTCTTCTACTACCAGCTGCTGCTGCCCCATGATGGCCAAGTTGTGCAGCATGCAGCACACAACAGTGAACTGACCGACAATCTCAGGGGAGTCTTGCAAGTAGCCTCCGGAATGGTCCAGGCATCGGAAACGCTGCTTCAAGATGCCAATGGTCCTCTCTATTATGCTGTGCGTCGCAATGTGCGACACGTCGTATTCCCGGTGAGCTTCCGTCCAGGTTACGTGTAGGGGCGTAATGAAATGAGCCAGGTGGCGAGGCCGTACCCTTTGTCCCCCAGCAGCCAGCTCTGCCCTTGTGTCATTTGGCCCCTCGCGCCTGCTCCGCCATTCAATAAGATCAAGGCCTCAACGCCACTTCCCTGCCCGCTCCCCATAACCCTTCACTCCTTCATCATTCAATTATCTTTTCCACCCTCTTCCCCATCCCATTTTACTTTGTTCCAGATCTCTCAGTAATTGTCTATAACGTCACTGGTGAATTCACTACTATATATGACCATGTATTCAAAGGTTGCGGGTTTTGTATTAAAGAATCTAGTTATGCCTTTGGAGGTGCTGTTGGCTTGCCACACTACAGGGATTACTCGTAATATTGAAGGATTTAAGAGATGCCTGACGTCTTACGGTCTCAAAAGAATTTCAGAAATTTGACTGGGAATCATCGCAGTATATTACAGCTGATGGATTTCAATCATGTTTAGCCAACTCTGAAAATAAAAGCTCCTCATTAGCCTGCTTTGTATACTTTCATTTTATATCGGAGTTGTGAATCGCTATTTAAATCGAACTGTTGAACTGAAATTGAGTTGGATTACTTACTTATGTATATAAAACAGAGGACCAATATGTATATAAAACAGAGGACCAAATATACATACTGGGGAATTACAAGCTGATTACAGACCTCCAGCTTTTTAAATTCAAATAGAAATTCACATCATGCAATACAGATTTGTTTTTTAAACCAACAAACAACATAGAATTCTCATGTATAACAAAGATTTCAGTATCCTATTCAGGAATAATTCATTCTACTATTTTTCATTTATATATGTTCACTTGAATGACTTTACCTAATAACTCAAAATCAAACCTGTAAAACCGCGAGCAACAACCTTACCAAGGCTTTTCACAGGAGCACAATCTCACAAACTCTCACATTGAGCTAACGAAGGAGGCATTAGGACAGGTAACAAAAAGCTTGGTCAGAGAGGTAACTTTTAAGGAGGGTCTTGAAGAATGAATAAAAAGACTTGCATTTATATAGTGCCTTTCACGACCACCGGACGTCTCAAAGCGCTTTACAGCCAATGAAGTACTTTTGGAGTGTCGCCACTGTTGTAATGTGGGAAACGTTGTAAAGGAGGAAAGAGAGAGGTGGAACGGCAGAAAGGTTTAGGGAGGGAATTCCAGACCTTAGGGCCGAGACGGCTGAAAGCACGGCTGCCGATGGTGGGGCACAGGAAGTGAGGGACACACGCGGCCAGCGTTGGAGGAACACAGGCGGTTGTAGGGCTGGCGGTGGATGAGAGAGATAGGAAGGGGCGAGGCTATTGGAACACGAGATTGAAGATTTTACGATTAAGCCGGTGGCGGACCCAATGTGGTTCAGTGAGCACAGTGATGATGGGTGAACGGGATGTGCTGCTGGTTAGAATATGAGCAGCAGAGTTTGGAAGAGAACAAGTTTATGGTGGGTGGATAAAGGGTAGCTGGCCAGGAGGGCATTGGAATATTGTGCATAATTAATGAGCCATGCTGATTATACCCAAGTTAATATGCAAATTCCATTTATTGGAAAATTATCCTTTGCTGTAACTCATCACGGCCAATTACTCAGCTAATAATTTAGATTCACAGACCTAAAATTGACACAGAAGATATGATAGTCATTAAATGAGAAAAATATTGACCAATCACTCTCTAATCCACTCGCATGAAGATCAGATTTTTTTGTTGTTGAAAAAAGACAAATGTGAAAATTCTGATTACCACATGCACATTGAATAGAACACAAAAGCAAAATCAAACTTACTGCCCAGGTTTTTGAGAGCCTGAATATCGGTGCGCTTTGTAAACCCGAGACCACAGCCATGAGGGAATGAAGGTTGTTTAATTCGAGCAATTTCTGCAAAGAAAATACAATCAATACTTCAAAACTTTTTCTCGTATCGGGGCAATTCAAGCAAACCGAAAGGCTCAAAGTCGCTAATTACCTTATTAACAGGCTATCGTTCCAAAAATTCACTCGTAAGTTGATAGTCCTAAACTTTTCAAAGAATCTTTGCTTGGCAATGCAAAGTAGTTATTGCACCATTGATTACATTTCCAAAAACATTCTGCAGCGATTCCTGACAGAAGCTTTAAATATTTAAACAGGTACTAAACTGGCTTAGTTCTATGCAGCTTTCACATGCAGACATGGTCAAGCCTGCAAAATAAACCTCAACCAATTGGAATGAGAATATTTGGCCAACAAACAGTTGTCCCTATTGATGTACAATATTAATAAGAGGGGTTTAAAATTCTTCTTTTCCCGTCACCCGTTTTCAGTTTCGCCTCTCATGTGGGTGTTACCGGAACGAATGTGAAATGGAACTCTGGCCCGGACCCAGAAGCGTGGCGAGTCGTCGTAATGCCCATATTACCATCCCAGGTCAAATCAACAACCCCAACAAAGCTCGAGATCAAGCCTGGGATCCTTCTTCCACTCAGCCGTTTGCTTGAGAGACTTGCTGAGCCAAACATTTTAGAACTTTTTAAGATTGCGTTTATCTGGAACATAATGCAGATTAGGAATTTGTCTTGAAAAATACAAACTATGCTGAAAATATCTACTGGAACTTCAACAACATCTTAAACGTCCGGTGGTCGTGAAAGGCGCTATATAAACGCAATAAGATGTTGTTGAAGGTGGTATGTTGGCCTTCATAGCTAGGTAATTTGAGTATAGGAGCTCAAATCCCCTAGCTATGAAGGCCAACATGCCACCTTGGCCTGTACTGCAGTTACTGCAGTTGTACAGGGCCTTGGTGAGGCCTCACCTGGAATATTGTGTTCAGTTTTGGTTTCCTAATCTGAGGAAGGACGTTCTTGCTATTGAGGGAGTGTAGCAAAGGTTCACCAGACTGATTCTCGGGATGGCAGGACTGACATATGAGGAGAGACTGGATCAACTGGGCCTTTATACACTGGCGTTTAGAAGGATGAGAGGGGATCTCATAGAAACATATAAGATTCTGACAGGACTGGACAGGTTAGATGCAGGAAGAATGTGTTCCCGATGTTGGGGAAGTCCAGAACCAGGGGACATAGTCTAAGGATAAGGGGTAAGCCATTTAGGACTGTGATGAGGAGAAACTTCTTCACTCGGAGAGTTGCTAACCTGTGGAATTCCCTACCACAGAGAGTTGTTGTTGCCAGTTCATTGGATATATTTGAGAGAGTATTAGATATGGCCCTTACAGCTAAAGGGATCAAGGGGTATGGAGAAAAAGCAGGAAAGGGGTACAGAGGTGAATGATCAGCCATGATCTTATTGAATGGTGGTGCAGGCTCGAAGGGCCGAATGGCCTACTCCTGCACCTAGTTTCTATATAGTTCTTTTAATGTAGCAAATCTCCTATGCTGCTTAACAGAGGAGAAAGACACATCAAAGGAGCAGCAGGAACATCAGCGGAGATGGCAAAAGTGAGATCTATAAGTTTTGAGGAACTTTTAAAGATTGAGAGAAGTAGCAAGGTAGGAGTTTAGGGAGAGAGTTACAAAAAGTAGGGCCAAAGCAGCTGAAGGCTCTGTGCCCAATGTTGGAGCGGAGGGAAGCGGGGATGTCCAAGAGACCAGTTATGAAGAGTACGGGTTGGGAGGAGTGGCTGGAGGAATTGTACAGATAGCAGATTTGTAAATAAGTGTGGGGATTTTGAGTGCAATGAACGGTGGCACGGGGAACGAGAAGACTAACGAGGACAAGGGTAATGGATCATCAGAGCAGTATCGGAATGACAGAGCTTGGGACGAGTTGGAGATTGGGCAGGAGGGAGGATGAGGGTTTCAGCACTGGTAGGGGTGAGGTGAGTTTTGAGTCAGGCAATGTTGAGGAGGTGGAAGTAAGTGGTCTTGGTGATGGGATAGGTTGCGGGGTTGACGCCCCAATCGAGGACCCTTCGAAGGCAGATTATTATCTGGATGGCGGCAGATTAGGAAAAGGGGAGGTGCAACGAGACCTGGGTGCCATGGTTCATCAGTCACTGAAAGTGGGCATGCAGGTACAGCAGGCGGTGAAGGCGGCAAATGGAATGTTGGCCTTCATAGCTAGGGGATTTGAGTATAGGAGAAGGGAGGTCTTACTGCAGTTGTACAGGGCCTTAGTGAAGCCTCACCTGGAATATTGTGGACAGTTTTGGTCTCCTAATCTGAGGAAGGATGTTCTTGCTCTGAGGGAGTGCAGCGAAGGTTCACCAGACTGATTCCAGGGATGGCTGGACTGTCATTTAAGGAGAGTGGATCAACTGGGCCTTTATTCACAGGAGTTTAGAAGGATGAGAGGGGGTCTCATAGAAACGTATAAGATTCTGACGGGACTGGACAGGTTAGATGTGGGAAGAATGTTCCCGATGTTGGGGAAGTCCAGAACCAGGGGACATAGTCTTAGGATAAGGGGTAGGCCATTTAGGACTGAGATGAGGAGAAACTTCTTCACTCAGAGTGTTGTTAATCTATGGAATTCCCTGCTGCAAAGAGTTGTTGATGCCAGTTCATTAGATATATTCAAGAGGGAGTTAGATATGGCCCTTACGGCTAAGGGGATCAAGGGGTATGGAGAGAAAGCAGGAAAGGGATACTGAGGGAATGATCAGCTATGATCTTATTGAATGGCAGTGCAGGCTCGAAGGGCTGAATGGCCTACTCCTGCACCTATTTTCTATGTTTCTATGTTTCTGCATTGTTCAGCTTGAGTGAGCACCAGTGAAAGGGACAGAGTCAGAGGCAAGGGTAGAGCTTTTGATGAAAATGAATAAGATGGCTTCCCCAGTGTTCAATTTCATAGAGCCATTTCACAGTTATTTCATGTTACTGTACTGACTTTGCTTTTCAATCAATAAGAGTAACAATATGTAATAATATGCACAGCCATGAAACAGAGAAAAGTGCTGTTTTGAAAAGAAATAAGTCTCAAATGTACGCAATATTCCGGCACATCAGCGAGTAATTTCTTACCTTAGCTAGTTTTACAAAATGGCTCAATATTTCTGCTCTTATTTTCAACGTCTGTGCAGTCAGGATCTCTCGGACAATCCAGAAACTGACCTGTAGGGAAAGCACACAGTTTAGCCGTATTTTAGAAACCTGGACATCTGTGCACCCTGGGGCTCTGAAGTGCTCCATTATTGAGAAATCTTGCCTCACAAACATTCCTTCCACGCAGTAAACACCGAGTAACACGGGCAGTAACATGGTTATGAAGGAGTGTGTGGTGGGGACCACCATATCATTGTTCTTAACAAGGTCTGGAGGGTTGACGGAAGGGCCTAAAATGTGAGGGTTTACCTCAGTAAATACTTTCTTCCAAAGTTGAAGGGAATATGACTGTCAAACTGGCTTTCAGCTGTGAATCCAATTGGTATTTGTGCAGATCTACTACCAATTTGATGCTGGCATGGAACATACCAAATAGGCTTATTTGGTAAGTTCTGACCACAGAATTCACCAACCTTCGACTGAGAGTACAAACCAGACTTTAGACTTATTGGGCCCAAGTTTTCACACGATAAAAAACGGGCGCCCCTCCGGCCCCTAAAACGGCGCCGGAAAAAAAACTCGCGATTCTGGAGCGCCCTGCAGCTCCTTGTCTGTTTGGCGCGGCGCCCAGGGGGGCGGAGCCTACACTCGCGCCGATTTTGTAAGTGGGAGGGGGGCGGGTACTATTTAAATTAGTTTTTTTCCTGCCGGCAACGCTGCGCGTGCGCGTTGGAGCGTTCGCGCACGCGCAGTGTGAAGGAAACATTGGCACTCGGCCATTTTTGTAGTTCTTTGTAGCGGTTTAGTTTTTGAACATTTTTTAATAAAAGCACATTGCCCTCAGCACACCAGCGCTGAGAAGGCTGCAGGAAGCCTCAGAAAGTTGAGGCAGCCGTTTCCCGACGACCTCCCCCTTTTGCCGTCGGGAAATGGCTCCTCAATTTCTGAGGCTTCCTGCAGCCTTCTGTCTCCTTCCCTCCCTCCCTCCCTCCCGGCGTCTGGAACGGCTTCCTCTCCCCCCCCCCCCCCCCCCGCTGCTGCGTTCGGTCGGTCGGGCCCGCACTCCCTCCCTCCCCCGGAACGGCTCCCCCCCCCCCCCCCCCGCCCTGCGTTTGGTCCCTCCCCGCCGTCTAGAATGGCTTCCTCCCCCCCCCCCCCCCCCCCCCCCCCCCCCCCCCGCGTTCGGTCAGCGGTCGGTTCCCTCCCTCCCTCCTGCCGTCTGGAACGGCTTCCTCAGCCCCCCCCCTCCCCCCCGCCAGCGTTCGGTCGGCTCCCTCGTTTTGAGGCTTGCTGCAGCATTCTCCCTGGCTGAAGCACTTTCACACAGGTAGGAAGATGGTTTATTTAATCTTTTCTTTGCTTATAAATTTTTATTCAGGTTGGATTTATTTGTATAATATTTGTAGAAGTATAAATAAGGATTTATTGTAGAATTTAATGACTTCCCTTCCCCCCCCCCTACCTCGTTCTGGACGCCTAATTTGTAACCTGTGTCTGATTTTTTAATGTGTACAGCAGGTTTTTTCAGTTCTACAAAAATCTTCACTTGCTCCATTCTCAGTTAGTTTGGAGTACGTTTTCACTGTGGAAACTTTCAAATCAGGCGTCAGTGGCCGGACACGCCCCCTTTTGAAGAAAAAATTCTGTTCCAAAGTGAAACTGTTCTACCTGACTAGAACTGCAGAAAAAAAAATGTGGAGAATTGCGATTTCTAAGATAGTTCGTTCTCCACCAGTTGCTCCTAAAAATCAGGCGCAAATCATGTGGAAACTTGGGCCCATTATACCATCACTTTTAAAAAATTGAACAGTACTTCTTTTAAGGTCTACTTACAAAAATGTACATTATGCTCACTTACTGTTATTAACCAATATCTTTTTTCTATGCAACAAAGGCATCGCCCTTTTAAGACGGAGATGAGGAGGAATTCCTTCTCTCAGAGAGTCGTGAATCTTTGGAATGTTTTACTCCAGAGAGCTGTGGCGGCTGAGTCGTTAATATATTCAAGGCGGAAGTAGACAGATGTTTGAACTATAAGGGAGTCAAGGGTTATGGGGAACAGGCAGGGAAGTGGAGCTGAGTCCATGATCGGATCAGCCATGATTTTATTGAATAGCGGAGCAGGCTCGAGAGCCAAATGGCCGACTCCTGCTCCTATTTCTTATGTTATTATTTCTAAAGAATGAAATAGTGATTATAAGAAATTGGTGTTACAAATTTACTGTATACCAAAAGGTGATTAGCTGATCCCTGATAAAGTGCAAGAGCCCCATTGACATCTGGCAGTCACTGGCCAAAGACTGCCCTAAGTGGAGGAAGTGCATCCGGGAGGGTGCTGAGCACCTCGAGTCTCATCGCCGAGAGCATGTAGAAACCAAGCGCAGGCCGCGGAAGGAGCGTGCGGCAAACCAGTCCCACCCACCCTTGCCCTCAACGACTGTCTGTGACAGGGACTGTGGTACTCGTATTGGACTGCTCAGCCACCTAAGGACTCATTTTTAAAAGAGTGGAAGCAAGTTTTCCTCGATTCCGAGGGACTGCCTATGATGATGATGATGATGATGTTCAGTCAATTAATTAGCAGAAAGAAACTGTACAAGGCAAAGGTAACAGAACTCTCAAAGTTGCTGGCAGTGCACTCATTTGCTTTCATTATTACTGAATTGTGTTTGAGGTTTCTGTAATGTATTTAACCCCTTGTAACCTGTATTACACTACCACCAGAGGGCCTACCTGTTGGAGTCCCAAGGGATCCCACTTGCTCATTGTGCACAGTACTCAGTTTCATCCTTTATTGTGAGCTTATCAGTTTCCTACACTAGGGAACTGCCAACCTGCATTGGTCTTTTCTATTTTTTTTTTAAGCAGAATTAAATATTAAATACTGTCTCGGTGCAGTACAGAGTCAGTTGAAGCTCAGTTGGGTAGCTGGCAACATGGCGATATGATTTAATTGGGAAATGGGATGTTTAATTCCCGGGATGTCAAATCCGATTTTGTTCATCCAATCTTTGTAAAAAAGATAAATGCTGCTCATCAAGGTGAGGAATGTTGATGATCAGGAATTGATCATATTTCATACAGCACCATGCACCCCACAGGTCAAGTATAGCCCAGCGAGATGTCACCATCCCCACCCCCCACCAGCCCTAATGTTCAAAAGACACAATCAGACCTGTCTAGAGCTAAATTAGGGATAATTGTGTTGGAGACCCATGCCCACTAGGAAAATGCTCAATTTAATTTCACATTTACAGCCAGTAAATAGAGGAGACTTAAACCCCATCAGTCTGAACTGGATTTGAACTCACATCCCAGAGTTAAAGGCCAATATCTAACCGACTGCACCATCCAATTTCTCACCCCCCCCATCCAATTTCTCACCCCCCCCCCCCACACTCCTTTTTCACATGAGACTTTGGGCTGGAAATTGCCCTTCGCCCCGATTGGGAGGGTAACCTTCCTGCACCCGGCCCAGAAGTCCCACCCGCGACACGGACTTGGGCCGCGCGCCCCTCAAATGAAGCGGAGCGCCATCACCGGCAATGTCTCCGGCGCTCCACTTCCTTTGAGGGGGGTTCCCCGGGGAACCAGCGCAGTGCTGAGTCTAACGCCGTGCCGAGGAGGCTAGCGGGACGCGGATGCTCCACATAGCGCTGATGCGCCACAACTCCCCGCCAATTAAAGGAAAGGGCTGCTGCGCGCACTGCGGGCCCATTGGCGGCCGGCACTAGGCCGCCAGGGAGACGATCGACCAGGCACCGCCATTCGGGGGCCGGGGCAAGAGTTGGCTGATAAATAATGATGGCGGCCCGGGGCGCGAAAGGCCTCCCCTTTAACATAGAAACATAGATAGAAACATAGAAAATAGGTGCAGGAGTAGGCCATTCGGCCCTTCTAGCCTGCACCGCCATTCAATGAGTTCATGGCAAGGGGCGCCCTAGCGGCGGATGTCCATGCCAGCTGCATGACCCGCCGGGACAGCACCCCCAAACTTCCCCGGAGACGCTAGCCCTCCCCTGGGCAAAAACACCATTGCACCCCATTAGCGCCCCTCGGAGGCGATGACAGGCAAGAAAAAGGGGCAATCTTGCTCTCTTTATCTGCAAATTAAGTTAAACATAAGAAATAGGAGCAGGAGTAGGCCATTTGGCCCCTCAAGCCTGCCACGCCATTTAATAAGATCGTGGCTGATCTGATCATGGACTCAGTTCCACTTCCCTGCCTGCTCCCCATAACCCTTTATTCCCTTATCATTCAAAAATCTGTCTATCTCTGCCTTAAATATATTCGATGACCCAGCCTCCACAGCTCTGTGGGGCAGAGAAAACAGTTTGCTACTTCAAAATAGGGTAAATATGATACGACTCCACTCCCAGCACAGTCCCACTCAATAGGAGCACAGTTTGGAGATTCGTCGGGATGGTAAGTTAGACCAATTTGCGATGCTCCGGATTTTTCGGTCATCAATTATGCTGATCAAAAGACTGGTGGCAACATGAATCAGGCAAGTTGTGCTCGATGCAAGTTCTCCCACCCATGGTCCTGCCCAGTGAGACTCCACACTAGCAGCGCACCCCACAACATTTAATTTCTACTTCAAAAGGCACAATGTTGAAAGCTAGAAATTACAAATCCTATTTTAGAGTTGAGGAGGACAGGACATGAGGGAAAAAAAATATTTAACTATTTTCACTTGGGATAAACTGAATTCTGAAGTGACTTCTGACTAATTGTGAAGAACCTTATAATGTGGTGAATCTGATTGGATATATGCTGGCCAACGAATGTCACAAAATCTACCGCCTAATGTTGACTGGAGGACAGGAGTTCCCCTGTGCTATGTCGTGAGACACACTTATGCAACAGAGGTGACCAGATGCATGCTACAATGCTCAAAATCAAACACAAAAAAAGCATCATCAACAAGGTTAGTTCTTGTTTCTAGTGCCTAAATGCTGCAATCTTCTATCAAACCACTGTAAACAAACATTTATTGTTCTCCCACCTCTCCCTGAAAATATTCAGATAAGTACTGGACCACACGTGTAATGTATGTACCTGTGAGTATGTACCTGTGAGTTTGTAGAGCTGTGAGTGGCTTAGCCAGTCATGTGATGTTGACAAGACTCAATAAAACCCCAGCCAGTTGGGTTCAAGGAATCCACGATGAGGCAGCTGGTTGTGAGCCTGATGGATGAACTGGTAATGTGTAGTGTGATTGTTAAACCTTTTGCTAATAAACCAACTGATTCTTAATAGCAATGTGTTGCTATGAATTCTTAAGCAAAGAACCCATGTAGCAAATACATTGCACCACTGGCACATATTCTCGATCACCGTCCACCCTTTCTTCTCTCAACCTTTTGGTGCCCACGCCGGATAATTTTCATTAATGTTTGAAGTCTTCAGCTAATGATTGAATAGCTCAATTCTGACAAAGGCAAGGCTAAAGCTATAATGATGCACCATACATGCTTGACTATTTGATAGGGTTGACTGGTGCTGAAACAGTTTTAAAGTACAGCGAGAGATTACTCAACTTTATAGACCAAAAAGGTGAATTTTTCGTTGGATTGGGCACAAGCCAATTTTAAGAACACTATTGTATTTTGAAGTCTGGGCCTGGATACATTGGACACAAAACAATCTCTGTTGTAATATATCCATGCCCATACCTCCAAGACTGGCTCATCTCACACCCACATAATGAGTATAATTGGTTATTAAACGCACTCAATCTAAATCAAGAATAGTTAACTTACAACTAATGTTTGAACCTTTGCTTCAATTACATAGGATACACATCACAGAAACAGGCCATGCCGGCGTATATGCTCCACTGGAGCCTCCTCTCGTCTTTAATTCATCTAAATCTATCAGCATAACCCTCTCTTCCCTTCTCCCTCATATGCTCGTCGAGCCTCTCCTTAAATTCATCTATACTATTCGCTTCAACCACTCCCTGCGGTAGCGAGTTCCACATTCTCACCACTCTGGGTAAAAAATTTTCTTTTGGATTTCTTGGTGACTATCTTATATGGACGGCTTCTAGTTATGCTCTTCCCCACAAGTGGAAACAATTATTTGGCGTGGCATTAATAGATATCGACCATGATTTCAAACAAGAATTGTCTGAGGTGTAAAACCTTCCCAAAGGTTTGGAACCAACTTTTCTCACAAAATGGAAGGGAATGATTCAGCTTCATGGCATTAGCCACAAAGAGAGATACTGCTTCAACCACCAGTATTTTTACCAGCAGTTGGAGTTGTCAGGGCATCTATCTTGGAGCGTTAGCAATATGATAGCATACGAGTAGTTTGGGCCTCTACTCATTGGAGTTCAGAAGAATGAGAGGTGATCTTATCAAAATGTATAAGATTATGAGGAGGTTTGACAAGGTGGATGCATAGAGGATGTTTCCACTGATGGGGGAGACTAGAACTAGAGGGCACGATCTTAGAATATGAGGCCGCCCATTTAAAACCGAGATGAGGAGAAATTTCTTCTGAGGGTTGTAAATCTGTGGAATTCATTGCCTCAGAGAGCTGTGGAAGCCGGGACATTGAATAAATTTAAGACAGAAATAGACAGTTTCTTAAACGATAAGGGGATAAGGGGATAAGGGGATAAGGGGATAAGGGGATAAGGGGATAAGGGGATAAGGGGATAAGGGGATAAGGGGATAAGGGGATAAGGGGATAAGGGGATAAGGGGATAAGGGGATAAGGGGAGCGAGCGGGGAAGTGGAGCTGAGTCAGTGATCCGATCAGTCGTGATCTTATTGAATGGCGGAGCAGGCTCGAGGGGCCGTATGGCCTACTCCTGTTCCTATTTCTTATGTTCTTATGTTCTTATGACTGGGAATCTAATTGTGCCACTAATTGTGAGAATTGGTTTCAGGAAAGGGCTTCCTTCATTTAATGCTAATATTTGAAATCAGGACTTAACACGAGAACACAATGATTACTACAGATATAAAAACAGAAAATGCTGGAAATCTCAGCAGGTCAGGCAACATCTGTGGAGAGGAAGCAGAGTTAACGTTTCGGGTCAATGACCCTTCGTCAGGACTACAGAACGGAAATTCCCTGTTCGTCAAGTAACTCTCAAGACTCGACTGAAATGTTGGTGACATTGGATAAGATAAAATGTAGTCTCATTCAAATGACCGACAGAAGCATAAATTAAGTAGATAAAACAATAATTAACATGAGTGCATATGAATGGGAACTTATTTTATAAAATTTCTCATACACAGACATCCTTCCTGACTTCCTTGTTTTTTTTTGACTGATTTACCCATGACATAGGAACACACAAATGAACTGCAGGACATTGTGTTACTAATACACTATTAGTGACTCCACAGCACCTACCTGATTAAACCGTCTTGTAAATGCAACAATATTTGGTGCCAGAATATGTTTGTCTTTTTTATTCCATCCGCAGCTCGTCAGTTCCTGGAAAGCAAATAACCAAACATAAATCAATAATGACTCAATGCTGTCAGTATTTCAGGAACAGCACAGAACAGTACAGACGGATCACAATCAGAGCCTCTATTACACTGTCAACTGGCTTTGTGGATTTTGGACAAATTAACTTAAATTTGAAGAACTCGGACAAAACTTGGCACTGACATTAGTGCAAGCACAACAAGGCGCACTGTGCTTGTGCAAGGAAACGAGAGTGACATTTTCTGTCTACTGGATGCCCATTATGTTTATTAATACTCTGTTGTACAGTATTAACAGACCCCCTTTATATCCATGGGCCTAGCTTGCATCTAGCCTGGTTTTGTTTTTCAGTTACTCTGCAACCATCTCCAAAAGAGACAATTTACTTGAGATTGTCTGTCTTTGCCCCGATTAGAATTTAGACTTATTATAGCTGCAGATATGAAAACTTGAATGATAAAATGAAGCAGAATTATATATAGCTTGACTTCCCTTGCAGAAAAAGCAACATGAAAGTGGCAAAATATAGGAAATACGTCGCCATTGTCCACCAGATTACTGAGGGTAAGTTCAAAAACCTGACCCTTTGTTCACTGATCATCTAACTCGTCCTGGCGAAATGCCAATCTTCATTTTCAGATGATTCAGCGGGAGGTAAAACCAGAGACAGGTTTTCCAGGCGTGCAATTGGAGCACGAGGCTCATGCTGCGACACAATGCAAACCTCATTACACCATTGGTTCAGGGGGGGTGTCGATGCTCCAGGAATTCCAATGAGTTGTACCTTGGGGCACCAGGCTAGCACGTTGGACCTCGAAACGTTGGAGCAACGCTCACTTCTGCTAGGACACAGCAATCAGAAGTAGCTTCAAATCTCTCCACGCTGACGAGATGAGTTCACGTTTTTTGTTGTTGCCATTTTTGGTTGTTTTGCATTACCCCATTAATTACTCCTTTGGGTTGGGTACTTAAATAAAAAGGTTGCAGTATCAGCTCATAATGCCCTGAATTTTGGGTTACTAATGACGGCGTACTGTCAGAGTACGCTGTCATACCGCCTTTGAAACTGACCGTGAGAGTAGCATTTCCTCATGTCCTTGCACATACGCTGAACCCCGAACTTGTGATCTGTCACGTTACAAATACCCAGAGGCTTGGCTGCGTTCTTTCACCTCCTGATAGGAATCAACATGCTGCGAAAAGTTGGGCTAATTGCACAGCTACTGCAGACTAATTACGCTGGAAATGTTTAAGTCTTGTGCGAACTGGTGCAGGAAGCGTAAAGCAACCAGAACAGACCAGAGCGCTGGAAATCTTGCATTAAAAAAAAAGGACAGGAAATTTTGGAAATGTACAGCAGGATATGTTCCATTTAATTTTAATTTGTAAAACGGCAAAAAAAAAATAGCAACTGTAATCTGAAAGGACTCGGCCAATTCCCTCGGCTCAGTCAAGCAAATAATGGGTCAGCTTTTAAAGATTCGGGCTCAAATTAGTTTCAAAACTGTCTTAAATATGAATGGGATCAAATGCAATTTCTGTTTATGTTTTTCCACAAGTTGGTAATATTTTCTCTTTTGATAATAGGGAGCGAGCAGGGAAGTGGAGCTGAGTCCATGATCAGATCAGCCATGATCGGATTAAATGGTGGAGCAGGCTCGAGGGGCCGTATGGCCTCCTCCTATTTCTTGTGTTCTTACGATTTCATATTTTTCATCTCCGCTGCCATATCTCATGCAACCATTTGTAATAATTTGATATAAATTGCTTATTCCTTTGGTTTGGGGTATTTATTTGTTATGAGCAATCTCTTGCCTTACCTCGTCACAAAACACAGACGACAATTCCCAATTTCAAACACTGCCAGCAGCAGGAAGTGCAGGTGCCATTTTACAAAGCAGCGCCTGCACATTTCCGTGCTGCTGGTGTAGGAGAGCACAGCACCTGCCTTTCAATGAGGAACAGCTGCAAACCTAAGTATGTGCTGGACAAAAGTCAGTTCCTGTCAGTGCGGCATCAGAAGAGCAATTGCATCCCATGTGCTTTCGTAGAGAAAAATATCTCTGATCACCAGCTGATGAACTCATTGACAGAAAACAAGGGACAAGACAGCAGTGAATACTGATGCCAAGGTCAGAGAGAAGGGAAAGGTGTCTGGAGCAGCTAGCCCCAGATTACTTAACAGTGAAGAAAAAAAGACTTGCATTTATATAGCACCGTTCACGACCACCGATGTCCCAAAAGTACTTCACATTCAATGAAAGATTTTTCAAGTGTTGTCACTGTTGTAATGTAGGAAATGTAGTAATGTTGTAATGAAGAGAACTACTCAGAAAACACATTGACCAAATATGTAATTGTTTCTTCATGAGCATAGCTTTATTATTATTAATCTGGGGCCTGAATCTGCCCTCCCGCGGGCGTGCATGCGCCCGTGGGGTCCCGCAAGTTCCGGGTTTAGGTGTGCGAAGCGCGTGCGCCTAAACCCGGAACTTGCCATCTGTCAAGAATTGTCTGGACTGATCCACCATATCTAAAACGAAAGGGTCTTTGCGGGCGGAGATTTGGACTATTTGTCCAACTCCTGCCCAGCGAATGGCTTTCAAGATCTTACGACAGATAAAAGCAGGATTAGGCCATTCGGTCCTTCAAGCCTGCACCACCATTCAATATGATCATGGCTGATCATGCAACCTCAGTACCCCATTCCTGCTTTCTCTCCATACCCCTTGATCCCTTTATCTGTAAGGGCCACATCTAACTCCCTTTTGAATATATCCAATAAACTGGAATCAACAATTTTCTGTCCTCGAGAATTCCACAGGTTCACAATTCTCTGAGTGAGGAAGTTTCTCCTCATCTCAGTCCTAAATGGCGTACCCCTTATCCTGAGACTGTGACCCCTGGTTCTGGACTTCCCCAACGTCGGGAACATTCTTCCTGCATCTAACCTGTTCAATCCCATCAGAATTTTATATGTTTCTATGAGATCCCCTCTCATCCTTCTAAATTCCAGTCAATATAAGCCTAGTCAATTCAATCTTTCTTCATATGTCAGTCCTGCTATCCCAGGAATCAATCTGGTGAATCTTCGCTGTGCTCCCTCAATAGCAAGAATGTCCTTCCTCAGATTAGGGGACCAAAACTGTACACAATACTCAAGGTGTGGTCTCACCAAGGCCCTTTACAACTGCAGTAAGACCTCCCTGCTCCTATACTTAAATCCCCTCGCTATGAAGGCCAGCATGCCATTTGCTTTCTTTATTGCCTGCTGTACCTGCATGCCAACCTTCAATGACTGATGTACCATGAGACAGCCAAGTCTCGTTGCACCTCCCCTTTTATTAATCTGTCACCATTCAGTTGATGTGGTATATTTGGACTTTCAGAAGGCTTACGACAAGGTCCCACGCAAGAGATTAATGTGCAAAGTTAAAGCACATGGGATTGGGGGTAGTGTGCTGACGTGGATTGAGAACTGGTTGTCAGACAGGAAGCAAAGAGTAGGAGTAAATGGGTACTTTTCAGAATGGCAGGCAGTGACTAGTGGGGTACCGCAATGTTCTGTGCTGGGGCCCCAGCTGTTTACATTGTACATTAATGATTTAGACGAGGGGATTAAATGTAGTATCTCCAAAGTTGCGGATGACACTAACTTGGGTGGCAGTGTGAGCTGCGAGGAGGATGCTATGAGGCTGCAGAGTGACTTGGATAGGTTAGGTGAGTGGGCAAATGCATGGCAGAAGTATAATGTGGATAAATGTGAGGTTATCCACTTTGGTGGTAAAAACAGAGAGACAGACAATTATCTGAATGGTGACAGATTAGGAAAAGGGGAGGTCCAACGAGACCTGGGTGTCATGGTACATCAGTCATTGAAGGTTGGCATGCAGGTACAGCAGGCGGTTAAGAAAGCAAATGGCATGTTGGCCTTCATCGCGAGGGGATTTGAGTACAGGGGCAGGGAGGTGTTGCTACAGTTGTACAGGGCCTTGGTGAGGCCACACCTGGAGTATTGTGTACAGCTTTGGTCTCCTAACTTGAGGAAGGACATTCTTGCTATTGAGGGAGTGCAGCGAAGATTCACCAGACTGATTCCCGGGATGGTGGGACTGACCTATCAAGAAAGACTGGATCAACTGGGCTTGTATTCACTGGAGTTCAGAAGAATGAGAGGGGACCTCATAGAAACGTTTAAAATTCTGACGGGTTTAGACAGGTTAGATGCAGGAAGAATGTTCCCAATGTTGGGGAAGTCCAGAACCAGGGGTCACAGTCTAAGGATAAGGGGTAAGCCATTTAAGACCGAGATGAGGAGAAACTTCTTCACCCAGAGAGTGGTGAACCTGTGGAATTCTCTACCACAGAAAGTAGTTGAGGCCAATTCGCTAAATATATTCAAAAGGGAGTTAGATGAAGTCCTTACTACTAGGGGGATCAAGGGGTATGGCGAGAAAGCAGGAAGGGGGTACTGAAGTTGCATGTTCAGCCATGAACTCATTGAATGGCGGTGCAGGCTAGAAGGGCTGAATGGCCTACTCCTGCATCTATTTTCTATGTTTCTATAATAATCTGCCTTCGTGTTTTTGCCACCAAAGTGGATAACCTCACACTTATCCACATTATACTGCATCTGCCATGCGTTTGCCCACTCACCTAACCTGTCCAAGTCCCCCTGCAGCCTCCTAGCATCCCCCCCACAGCTCGCACCGCCACCCAGTTTAGTGTCATCTGCAAACTTGGAGATATTACATTCAATTCCTTCATCTAAATCATTAATGTATATTGTAAATAGCTGGGGTCCCAGAACCGAACCCTGCGGCACCCCACTAGTCACTGCCTGCCATTCTGAAAAGGACCCGTTTATTCCCACTCTTTGCCAACCAGTTCTCTATCCACATCAATACATTACCCCCAATACCATGTGGCCTCAATTCTGCACACCAATGTCTTGTGCGAGACCGTGTCAAAAGCCTTTTGAAAGTCCAAATACACCACATCCACTGGGTCTCCCTTATCAATTCTACTCGTTACGGATTCGTCAAACATGATTTCCCTTTCATAAATCCATGCTGACTTGGACCGATCTTGTCACTGCTTTCCAAATGCACTGCTATTATATCTTTAATAATTGATTCCAGCATTTTCCCTACCAGCGATGTCAGGCTAACCGGTCGATAATTCCCTGTTTTCTCTCCATCCTTTTTTAAAAAGTGGGGTTACATTAGCTACCCTCCAATCCATAGGAACTGAACCAGAGTCCATGGAATGTTGGAAAATGACCACCCATGCATGTATTTCTAGGGCCACTTCCTTAAGTACTCTGGGATGCAGACTATCAGGCCCGAGGGATTTATCAACCTTCAATTCCATCAATTTCCCTAACACAATTTCCTAACTAAAGGATTTCCCTCAGTTCCTCCTCCTCGCTAGACCCTCGGTCCCCTCGTATTTTCGGGAGGTTATTTGTGTTTTCCTTAGTGAAGACAGAACCAAAGTATTTGTTCAATTGGTCTGCCATTTCCTTGTTCCCCATTATGAATTCCCCTGACCGCAAGGGACCTACATTAGTCTTCACTAATCTTTTTCTCTTCACATATCTATAGAAGCTTTTGCAGTCAGTTTTTATGTTCCCTGCAAGCTTACTCCCATGCTCTATTTTTCCCCTCCTAATTAATCCCTTAGTCCTCCTCTGCTGAATTCTAAATTTCTCCCAGTCATCAGGTTTGCTGCTTTTTCTGGCCAATTTATATGCCTCTTCCTTCAATTTAACACTATCCCTAATTTCCCTGGTTTGCCACGGTTGAGCCACCTTCCTTTTTTATTCTTACGCCACACAGGATGTACAATTGTAGTTCATCCATGTGATATTTAAATGTCTGCCATTGCCTATCCACCGTCAACCCTTTTAGTGTCATTCTCCAGTCTATCCTAGCCAATTCACATCTCATACCATTTTGATTAATTTTAAATATGCAATGTTTTTTGAAATACGGGAAGCCACCGACCACAAATTGTGGACCCTTGTATTCTTGTGCACATGCTTATGGTTGATTAATGATTCAGCGTAATAATGGTTCTCCTCAACTGCTTGCTGAGTTACAACTCTATCCAGTCAATCTCAAACCGGAATATCCCTTTCAAGTTTAGCAGAGTGACTGTGTACTGCGTCAAATCCAATGGGCTGGACGGCAATGTTCCCCCCCAAAGGTGTGCGGCCGTGCACCGATCGGAAAATCCTGTGCAGGCCGCTCACCAGCTGCTGTCGCCGCCAGAAAAGACATGCGCGCAGCAAATTTAAAGGGACCACGCAGGGAAAAATAATTCGAGGGATTTCTTCTCTCAGAGGGTCGTGAATCTTTGGAATTCTCTACTCCAGTGAGCTGTGGAGGCTGGGTCATTGAATATATTTAAAGTGGAGACAGACAGATTTTTGAGCGATAAGGAAGCCGAGGGTTATGGGGAGCGGGCGGGGAAGTGGAGTTGAGTCCATGATCAGATCAGCCATGATCTTATTAAATGGCGGAGCAGGCTCGAGGGGCCAAATAGCCTACTCCTGTTCCTATTCCTTATGTTCTTACGTTCTTATTGCTGGATGCTAAAAATTTTTGGAGGAGAAAACAAAACATTGAATATTCATAAACAATTGTTTTTTGTGTTAATTAGCAAAATAGGGTATTTATTATAGCCTTTAGTGACAAAGGAAAGGTGTACATAACTAATTCACCAAATGCATTCAAATTGACCTAGTTTTGGGTGAAAATGCTCAACAGATGTGGATTGGCTTTCCATCCAATGCTAAAATATTTACTTTATGTAGGAAGTCATGTTAAATCACCAAATCATTCAAAATATTTACAGAAGAAGCCTGTAATTCCCACTTACACAAACATTGCCTATTTTTACCATTCCCGACGGATTGGAGATACTTGCCAGATCAGTGCTCAGTGACAACACCAAAGCTACTTGCAAAACCAGGCAGATCCTGACTGGATGTAATGTGCCAACTGTGTATCTAAAATAAGGGGCTTTCGGCCCATTCCATTAATATAAACCCTTGCGATGCTAAGAAAAACTAGAGTTTAAAGATTTAATAAATAACATGTGCGAATGGTTAACTGCACATTCCTTTCACTCGCATCACAATTATACGTTTGCTAATAAATTGCAGAAGAATGCAAATCAGTTCCTTCTTTCTTGAGTCAGTGTGTGTGTCCTTCCACTGCGAGAATAGGAGCCTTGTAAAGATGCAGTTTCATTGTCTGTCTTACTGGAAAATAGGCCGAAAGGCACTTCACAAAAAAGGTAACCATCTGTGTTACACTCATTGCATACAGTACTCAGTTGTAAGTGTGACCTTAGCTCCTTTAATTAAACTCGAGTGTTGGGACAGCATGGGAGGCCTGGTTATATACAGTGCTCCCAAGGGATGCTGGGATCCCTTGTGACTCCAACAAGTAGGCCCTCTGGTGGTGGGATGATACAGGTTGCCAAGGGTTACACCGATAACAATCTCCATTTCTTCTGCCTGCTTAGCTATATGGTTTTAAAATACCAATAATCAACCCCCTCCTGCCCTCAAAAGGCTCCTGTACATCTCACAGCACTATTCAAAGAACAGCAGGAAGTTCTTCCATGTAAAAGGGGATTTGAGTTTAAGAATAAAGATGTCACTGCAATTATATAGGGCCCTGGTGAAACCGCACCTGGAGTATTGTGTACAGTTTTAGTCTTCTTACCCAAAGAAGGATATACTTGCCATAGAGGGAGTGCAACAAAGGTTCACCAGACTGATTCCAGGGATGGGGGGATTGTCCTGTGAGGAGAGATTGAGTAGGCTTGGCCTATATTCTCTAGAGTTTAGGTGATCTCATTGAAACAAACAAAATTCTTACAGGGCTTGACAGGGTAGATGCAGGGAGGATGTTTCCTCTGGCTGGGGAGTCTAGAACCAGGGGTCACAGTCTCAGAATAAGGGGTCGGCCATTTAGGACTGAGATGAGGAGAAATTTCTTCACTCAGAGGGGGATGAATCTTCGGAATTCTCTACCCCAGAGGGCTGTGGATGCTCAGTCTGAGTATATTCAAGACAGAGATCAATAGATTTTTGGATATTAAGGGAATCAAGGGATTATGGGAATAGTGCAGGAAAGTGGAGTTGAGGTAGATGATCAGCCATGATCTCATTGAATGGCGGAGCAGGCTCGAGGGGCCAAATGGCCCACTCCTGCTCCTAATTCTCATGTTCTTATGTCGTGGTCTACCTTCCTCTCAACCAACACCACCAAAACAGATTAGCTGGTCATTCATTTGCAGTTGTGGGACCTTGCTGGGTACAAAAATTGTCTGCCGCACTGGCCTATAGTTAAAATTAACCATGTTCTGTCTATAGGGCAGCTATCCGCACCCAAATAAAATTCAGACTGTCCCACAGAGCAAATCCTCAACTCTCCAGTGTGGACAGTGCTTATTTATTCAGTAATTAGTTGCTAATCTTATCCGACAGAAACTTATTTATGTAACCCTTGGCAACCTGTATCACACCGCCACCAGAGGGCCTACCTGTTGGAGTCCCAAGGGATCCCAGCATCCCTTGGGAGCATTGTCGATAAGCAGCCACCCACGAGGTACCTACACTCGAGTCGAATTAAAGGAGCTAAGGTCACACTTGCTCATTGCTAACAGTACTCAGTTTCATCCTTATATATGAGCGTAACAGAAACGGTATCATTTTTTCCATGAACTTCCAGAAATCTGGCTATTACGCAATAATAAAATATCCATTACAAAGAAAATATTATTTTGTTAATGAATTCCCAAGATTTTGCATTTTACCAACAGCTGCTTTTATTTTTAACAACGTACAGAACCCGGATCTGATCTCCTCAGCAGACCCACTGCGACACGATTCGGACTAGAACACGGATTTGCTGCGGGCCACTCAAGCTCGCAGCTAAAATAGATCAGTGTCGATTGAATCATTAAATAGCGAAATCCCTTCTACCGAGAGACACGCTACTTCTGAATCTCTAGCTTTTTTCCCAGTCTTTTTCCAACATGGGAGGGGATTTTGGGCCCTCCCACCTGGAGGAAGAGAGCCAACACCCTAAAAATGGTGGGGAATGCTTTATCGCCCCGTGCTTACCGTGAGTGCGGCTATCGCTGGATGGGCAGAAAGCTCACCCGACTCGGGCAGTAGGCCGGTTCAATATGGAAATCACAGTCCTACGACGCAAGCAGGAGCCCGATTACCTTTTTAGGAGTGTGATTCATCAAGTAGCTTACTTAACTAAGGTGTCGGTGGGGATGCTGCACTTTTTCTAAAGAGGCTTTGAGGGTGTCCTTGAAGTGTTTCCTCTGCCCACCTGGGACTCGCTTGCAGTGTCGGAGCTCTGAGTCGAGCGCTTGTTTTGGGGGACGCCTGGGCATCCCTGGCCCAAGACCACTCAAAGTGGAGGAGAAGCATCCGGGAAGACGCCGGACACCTTGAGTCTCTTCGCCGGGAGCAAGTGAAAGCCAAGCGCAAACAGCGGAAGGGGCGCACAACAACCCAAGCACCCAACCCACCCGTCCCTCCAACCACCGTCTGCCCCACCTGCAACAGAGACGGTAGATCCAGCAATGGACTCATCAGTCACCTGAGAATTCATATTAGCATGTCCTAACTCGCACCAAGTCCCGTTCACCCGTCACCCCTGTGTTCGCTGACCTACGTTGGTTTCCGGTTAAGCAATGCCTCGATTTCAACATTTTCATCCTCGTTTACAAATCCCTCCATGGCCCTCGTCCCCTCCCTATCTCTAATCTCCTCCCCCACACCCCCCCGCCCCCCGCCCAAGATGTCTGCGCTCCTCAAATTCTTCCCTCTTAAGCATCCCTGATTATAATCTTTCAGCTGGGCCCGAATTCTGGAATTCCTTCCCTAAATCTCCCCGCCTCGCTACCTCCTTTATGACACTCCTTAAAACCTACCTCTTTGACCAAGCTTTCGGTCACCTGCTGTAATTTCTTCTTTATACGGTTCGGTGTCAAATGTATTTGTTTTGTCTTAGAACATTCCTGTGAAGTGCCTTGGTATGTTTTTTTTTGAAATTCGTAGCCAATCGTTCCAATTCTTTGTCAAATCACAAACGCCAGAGGTCACCTTGCACACATCAAGGATCACTCTGCGCCAATGCTCTTAGCCAAAAGGCCTAGAGCCACTGCACCGTTCCTGGAAGTATTGCAATACCAGGTTCGTGCCATGGAGGTGGATGGGTCAGGCCCCCCACACACCTCCGTGGAGGTGGATGGGTCAAGCCACCCCACCCACCTATTTCCAAAAAAGCAAGCATATACCTTCCTAATCCAGGGAGAACCACCTTAGGGTTATGGTGGTTACTCCCCTGTCAGGTCAGTTCCGCATGATCTTAGCCAAAAGGCACGATTATATGTGTACAAGTTCTTGTTGTTGATGATTACTTCACGCCAATGGAATGTCCCATCACATTAGTCCCATGGCCAAACCTTCATCAAGAAATTTATGGCGACTGCAACTGTGCTACTGCCATTGGAAATGTAAATTAACCTCACCCTAACATCGCAATTGTAATGTTTGCGTGTCAGTTCAAAACACTGCAGTAATAGAATACACGGATATGGTTCATCGTGCACTTTGAGCAAATTGGCAGTGTTGGGAAACTCATTTGCATTAGGTCAGCATGGATCACCAAGGTGTAAACATGCAAACCAGAAGTTGTTAAGATAACAGCGGCATTAAATTTATTGCATTGGGTCCATTGGGTAGAAATAAAATCCAGTGCAAAAATACTTTTTTACGCTGATGGTGTGTTGGTTTTATAATGAGTAGTGAATCTAGTGCTTCTAAAATAAATTGAATCTGTCCCCTTATAATTGGCTAAACCATGTTTTTTCCCCAGTGGGCGGCTATTTATTTGCATTGAAACAAAATTGCAATCTATGGAACGGCAATGCCACCATTCAAACTGGCAACATGCAGACTACACATTGCTGCCTGGCAGTAAGATCAATCACTCTCCGAATACCTGGCTGTAAATTCCAGAGAGACAGATTCAGTCAGTGGGTTAAGCAAGAGCTAAACCAGCTTAGGGTCAGATGAGGAACAAAACCAAAAGAATCATCAATGGCACGTCCCCGATTGAAGAAGGGGTGCCTGAATGTTACCTGCAAGCTGGGAATTATTTTGTTCATCTGTGTTGGCTTCCAGTTAAGCAACGCCTCGATTTCAAAATTCTCATCCTTATTTTCAAATGGCTCAGTGGCCTCGCCCCTCCCCATCTCTGTAATCTCCTCCAGCCCCACAACCGCCCCTCGCACCCCCTGCCCCGCCCCCGCCGGAGATGTCCGCGCTTCTCAAATTCTGCCCTCTTGAGCATCCCTGATTATAATCACTCAGCCATAGGTGGCTGTGCCTTCTGTTGCCTAGACTCCAAGCTCTGGAACACTCTGCCTTAACCTTTCTGCCTCTCTTTCCTCCTTCAAGTCGCTCCTTAAAACCTACCTCTTTGACCAAGCTTTTGGTTACCTGCCCTAATTTCTACTTATGCGGCTTAGTGTCAAATTTTTCATCTCATAATACTCGTGAAGCGCCTTGGGAAGTTTTACTACGTTAAAGGTGCTATATAAATACAAGCTGTTACTGTTGTTGTTTTCAAACCCACCAGGGCTAGAAAGAAACAGACCCCTGACCAGAAAAAGTTCCCACTGCCATTATTTATCAGGTATATAGGTAGGTGGACTTTGCAGCAATTACAATAGAAAACGTGGTTGTAACCCCTCACAGATTCAAGTTCCTGCTCCACTTCCAACGTCTTTCCTATTTTTCTTAGGTTGCCTAAAGTAGCAAGGTTTCTGTGATTTGGGTCCCTGCTTTGATCATCATTATGCAACCCAGGATAATGTTTACATAATTTCGGAACAATGCCTTGAGAGGATAAATTGGAGTGGGGGGGGGGGGGGGGGGGAATTATTCAATCTTTAAACAGTTAAACGACAACTAGCTTAATGTATAAAACCGAATATACACATGTTTGTTTTATAAATGCCTCTCTCAAAAGATGGTAACTAAACCGTAAAACAATCAACCCACACTGCACTCTCGCTACATTCTCTTCCATTTCAGCAGCGCATGAAATTGGAAATTGTTATGTATGTAAACATCACCAATGTGTAAGACTTGCCACCAGGGGGTGCACCTGTGAGACCCCCAAGGGTCACCTGCACACCCTGGGCAAGCAGGTATAAAAGGCAGTCTATCATGCTGCTTCCTCACTCTGGAGTTACATTAAAGAGACCAAGGTCACAACAGTTTGAGCTTAAGATATACAGTCTTGTGGAGTTATTCTAAACATAACAAATAGCCTGCAAAGATTAGACCAGACTGAACTGTGGTTTCTTTGACAGGTCTACAAACATGGACCAGCTCCAGTCTATAGTGAGATTAGTTCCGGTGAGTCCGATTACTCTTACTTTCTCTGCACAATGAAAACCAAGGTAGTGAAAGTACTAAAAGTTTTCTTCTTCTTGGGCAGTCCCTCGGAGTCGAGGATGACTTGCTTCCACACTAATATAAGTTTTCAGGTGACTGACGAGTCCAATGCGGGACCTACAATCTCTGTCACAGGTGCGGCAGACGGTGGTTGGAGGGACGGGTGGGTGGGGTGCTTGGGTTGTCGTGCGCTCCTTCAGCTTGGCTTCCACGTGCTCCCGACGAGGAGACTCGAGGTGTTTGGCGCCTTCCCCGGATGCTCTTCCTTCACCTTGAGCGGTCTTGGGCCAGGGACTCCCAGGTGTCGGTGGAAGATGTTGCACTTTTTCAAGGCGCCCTTGAAGCGTTTCCTCTGCCCTCCTGGGGCTCGCTTGCCGTGACGGAGCACTAAAAGTAATGAGTATGTAAATGTTGAGACGGTGAGGGAATTCACCGATTTGACCAACTGCACAAAGTATTCTTTTGTAGGTGATTGGCTACATGATCTTTATCAACTGCCTCCCCATGTTTAGCATCCACGAGCTTGACTGTTTTTTTTTAAATTGGGGTTTCTACATCTCAGGCAATAATGTAGTTTCGGAACAGTTGGGACCCCATCACCAATGTGTGTGGCACTGCATTCAGCAATCAAACCTTGACACAATTCCCCAAACAAGTACCCGTTGCTTTCTTTCCTTCACACAGATTTACTTTGAATTCCCACTGCTTTCAAATTCAATACACCTTTCGTGGGGAATTCTGTCAAAGGCATTTTCTACATCTATGTACATATGGTTTAACGACTCTCCACTAGGGAAGCCATTTCCTCAAAAGCATCAAGGAGCTTCATTCTGTAGCAGTTTCCCCATGTTTGCTGTTATTAACGTGAGTATTTTCAGTTAGATGTTAGACCGATGTAGTTAGCCAGATTAGATTTGGTATTTTCCTTGAATTACCAATACGTGAGCATATTTAGTCTCAACCCAATAACTTGCTGGCTCAGTTTTGATAGTTTATAATTTCGCCACTTTTTTTTCCATTGGATTTTTCCCACACATTGCTTCCAAACCTTAAATTTCAACAGACCGTAGATTATTACAGCCATAAACTATTTTCCTACTCATACAATGTTATGTTAAGAAAATACCATTACATTCTTTAAAGAATTCAAAAAAATTCATCTGTTGCGCATGCATTTGCAGCAGTTGAGCCTCCCATCGCTTACTATTTTAAACGGATGTAGTTCGGCCCATACCATAATATTCAAGCCTCTGCCAATGATGCATTGGAAGGTAATCGCGCATTGGAAGGTAATCGCGCAGTTCAAGCAGAAAACATTCAGCTTCAAAATGATTGATCAAATGTGCGGAAACTTAATTTTGGGGAAGAAAGGATCTCGAGAGATTTTTTGACCGGGCACAAAAGTTTAATTTCATGATTTCTGCTATGTGCCTAGGATATTAAAAAGTGACCAGAAGAATTTTCGGCTTCATATGCAGTGACCTTGTGGCTTCTTGTGGTAAACATCGTTGGCTGCTTTGAAAATCAGTGAAAGTTGGAACGGTACAAAAGACTTGCATTTCTATAGCGCCTTTCACGACCACCAGACGTCTCAAAGCGTTTTACAGCCGATGAAGCACTCTTGGAGTGTAGTCACTGTTGTAATGTGAGAAGGGCGGCAGCCAATTCGCGCACAGCAAGCTCCCACAAACAGCAATGTGATAATGACCAGATAATCTGTTTTTTTGTTGTGTCGATTGAGGGATAAATATTGGCCAGGATGCCATGGGATCTTTTACGTCCACCTGACAGCGCAGACGGGGCCTTGGTTTAAAGTCTCATCTGAAAGACGGCACCTCCCTCAGCACTGCACTGGACTGTCGGCCTAGATTGTTGTGCTCAAGTCCCTAGAGTGGGACTTGAACCCACAACCTTCTGACTCGGAGGTGAGGGTGTCACCCACTGGGCCATGGCTGAATGTAGGCTAATCTATCTTTTTTTTCCTGCAGAAACTATAGAATGGGAGAATTCCTCAAACATTGAAAGTGAACTCACAATTGAGCTGGAAGGTTACTTTTATATGAAAAAAAAAAGTAAGTGGATAGAACTAATGACCATGTATTTATTTTTTAAGTTTAGCGTTAACTTGGTATGCTCAGTTCTGCAAATGTCCAATTCACACACAGCAATACTGGCAGAGGCCCCGGAGCAGATTATCCGCGCTCTCCTTCGGGGATTGGCGGTGGCGTGAGCAGACTGAACAAGCAACCTTTCGGATAGCTGAAGTGACGTGCCAAAACCCTTCAAGCTTCACTCACGCGGTTTATAAAGCTGTCTAAGGCCGGCGAGGTTATTGGCTTGCGATACCTTGCAGGCATTCATTATTCTGCATATAATTAATTCCACAGGATACTTCTGTGCAAAAACAGGATCCATTACTAACATTCAGGTAAAAGTAAGGAATTAATAGTTTGTATCTCTCTCGGCCCACACTATTATTGGCTGGATGCTTTATTCTGAATGAGAAAGGTTGTGCAATATCCCAACATCTAGACTGAAAACAGATTTTTTCATATTTTATGCAGACATAAAAGTTAACCAATGTATCTGTATATATTCCAACATTGATGTTTGCAGTTTGGAATGTTCATAAACTCAGAGCCCTGAGCCCTCTGATCCACAGAGAGTTGGAAAATTCAGCTGACTGTTATAGCATCTGGCTGTTTTTAATAGTGGCAGAGTCAGACACCATTACAATCGATACAGGCTGATCCATAACATGTAATTCAAATTCAATGATCTTAAATTCATTTTCCTTGACCATTTGATCTTGCAGCTTTAACAGCTAAAAACAATAGACTCAGTCAATCATGAACATGCTTGGAACATTCTACTTAAATGCATTTCACAGGTCATTTTTCACTTAGTGAAGAATTTTCTATAATATTTTTTCTCTGGGCCTGTCTTCAGCTAGCTATTACGCTGCAGGCATGTAAAACTTACAACTTTCCTAAACATCTGTTATTCGGTGAGGGTGGATGAGTTTGGCTGCATTACTAAACTGATACGACAGTTTCAAATAAAATTGAGAACACAATTAGCAAATCTAGTAGCTGTGCTTGAAATTTCAAAAGTTACGTCGAGGACATCAAATGAGAGCCAGGCCATTCAGAAATAAGTTATCAAACACATCTTCACACAAAGGGTGGTGTAACTGTGGAACACTCTCCCACAAAAGCAAGTAGCTGTAAACTTAATTAATAATTTACAATCTGAGATCGACAGATTTTTGCTAGCCAAGGACTAAAAGGTTCACTAGGTTGATTCCGGAGATGGGGGGGGGTTGACTTATGAAGATAGGTTGAGTAGGTTGGGCCTCTACTCATTGGAGTTCAGAAGGATGAGAGGTGATCTTATCGAAACGTATAAGATAATGAGGGGGCCCGACAAGGTGGATGCAGAGAGGATATTTCCACATAGGGGAAACTAAAACTCGGGGACATAGTCTCAGAATAAAGGGCCGCCCATTTAAAACTGAGATGAGGAGAAATTTCTTCTCTGAGGGTTGTAAATCTGTGGAATTCTCTGCCCCAGAGAGCTGTGGAGGCTGGGTCATTGAATATATTTAAGGCGGAGATAGACAGATTTTTGAGCGATAAGGGAGTAAAGGGTTATGGGGAGCGGGCAGGGAAGTGGAGCTGAGTCCATGATCAGATCAGCCATGATCTTATTGAATGGCGGAGCAGGCTCGAGGGGCCAAATGGCCTACTCCTACTATTTCTTATGGGACGGTTTTCTGATTGGTGGATATGACAAATGGTGTTCCCCAGGGATGTGTACTGGGGCCTCTGCTTCTCAGCACATATCAGTGACATCGATGAAGGGAGTAGAGTGTTGTATATCCAAGTTGGCAGATGACACTAAGTTTGGAGGCAGAGTAAGTTGTGTACATTTGAGAAGGAAAGTGCAAAAGAGACAGACAGCATAAGTGAGTGGGTAAAACTGCGGGAGTCAAAATACAATGTGGTGAAGTGTAACGTCATCCACTGGGGATCTGAGAAAGAGAAATTGGAATATTTCCTTAATAGTGAGACGAGAAGCGTTGGTGGAGCGGTGAAAGGCATTTATATAGCGCCTTTCATAACCACTGGACGTCTCAAAGCACTTTCCAGCCAATGAAGTACTTTTGGAGTGTAGTCACTTGTTGTAATGTAGGAAACGCAGCAGCCAATTTGCGCACAGCAAGCTCCCACAAACAGCAATGTGATAATGACCAGATAATCTGTTTTTTTTGTTATGTTGGTTGAGGGATAAATATTGGCCAGGACATTGCAGATAACACCCCTGCTCTTCTTCCAAATAGTGCCATGGGATTTTTTACGTCCACGTGAGGGGGAAGACGGGGCCTTGGTTTAACGTCTCATCCGAAAGACGGCATCTCCGACAGTGCGGCAAGTCCCTCAGCACTGCACTGGAGTGTCAGCCTAGATTTTTGTGCTCAAGTCCCTGGAGTGGGACCTGAACCCACAACTTTCTGACTCAGAGGCGTCTGTGGTGTCCAAGTGTGCAAATCACTAAAAGCACTGGTACAAAAAGTTATCAAAAAGGCTAATGGAACCTTGGCCTTCATCTCAAGGTGGTTGGAATAAAAAAAGTGAGGAAATGATGCGACAGTTGTATAGAGCCTTAGTCAGACTCCATCTGGAGGACTGCATTCAGTTTCGGGCACTGAACCGTAGCAAGGATATATTGGCCTTGGAGTGTGCAGATTCCCGAGGCTGATACCCGGCCTTAGAGTTAAATTATGAAAACGGGTTGAGTAAACTTGTTTGGTATTCCTTTCAGTTTAGACAGTTGAGGGGTGATCTGATCGAGGTCTTAAAATGATAAACACATTTGCGAGGGTAGATTCAGAGAAACTACTTCCTCTGGTGGGGGAGTCCAAAACAAGGGGACGTAATCTTAAAATTAGAGGCAGGCCATTTCGGAGTGAAACCAGGAAGCACTTCTTCACACGAAGGGTAGTAGAAATCTGGAACTCAATCCCCCAAAAGACTGTGGATGCTGAGTTAATTTTGCCTCTGAGTCAGAAGGTTGTGGGTTCAAGTCGTACTCCAGGGATTTGAGCACGAAAAATCTAGGCTGACAGTCCAGCGCGGTGCTGAGGGAGCGCTGCACTGTCGGAGGTGCCGTCTTTCGGATGAGACGTTAAACCGAGGTGCCGTCTGCTTTCGCCAGCGGATGTAAAAGACCCCATGGCACTATCTCGCAGAAGAGCAAGGGAGTTACCCCCAGTGTCCTGGTCAATATTTATTCCTCAAACAACATAACAAAAACAGATTTTCTGGTTATTATCACATTGCTGTTTGTGGGACGGCACCTCCAATAGTGCAGCACCGGAGTGTTAGCCTACACTTTTGTGCTCAAGTCTCTGGAGCGGGACTTGAGTTATCTGAGTTTTCTGATTGTGAAAGCATTTTGGCTTACAAATAGTGTTGGCCTGATTTCTTTCAAGGTTTATTTATCGTTAAAGTTGCCTATCCATGTTAGCAATATGTTCAATTTATTACTCCATCTCGGCTATAATTACCGTTATTCCACAGTAATTATTGGGTTCATGGCTGGATTATAATTAAGAGCTCACACTGTTAATCTGGAAATAAAGGTAACTCAGAAGCCGACAGTAACAGCGTGATATAAATTATTTTTGAGTCATGCCAAAGCTCTGAACTCTTCAACATTAAAATTAAAAGGGGATTTATGAAGATTTCTAAAAACCAATAACCAATTTTTATTACCTGCCTTCCCCTCCGCACCCAACCCCCTAAAAAAAAAATTAGTCACAAAGTTAGTAACCATTCAACAGCAGGAAAGCTGCTGTCTTAAGGACGTGAACTCTCAAACACGGCCCGGGTCGTGGAAGGAAAATCAAAGCATTTGTTTTTGTCATGGTCTGTACGATTACCGCAACCAACTTAATGATCCGTGGCAACTTGGAACTCGAGACACCTCTAATGAAATGCAGCTGAGAGAAATTAGCTTTCAAGTTTTTGGCTAAATTAGCTGATGCCACACCATAACTTGATTCCGTCATTCTAATCTTTTGATATGTGAACTGCACTCCCGAAGTATAGTTTTGACAAGAATTATTTTCCTTTACCTTCAGCACAGAATCTCAATTCCCCCATTATTAAGGAAATAAATATATATTGGGCCCAATTTTGGCCATGATTTGCATCAATTTTTTTTGGAGTAAGTTGTTTTTTTCTGGCGTAAGTTAAAAAATGCCATTTGCCCCCAAAAATTTGCCCCAGACTAAGTCAGTGAGGTACGATTTTTTTTCCCTATAGGGGGCATTCCCAGACACTTATGCCAGTTTTGGCCATTTATGCCACTTTGACCAGCTAAAACTTACTCCAAATCGACTTAGGGCAGCGTATGTGGCCAGCTCTGAAAAACATTGCGGGCAGTTAAGAAGTTGGCGCAGGTTAGTACATTTTAAGCACCAAGACTTACAAAGCACTAAAATAAGCATTCAATAATAAGATCTACAAGGAAGCCGAGAGGACCGGCACCAAGACTTACAAAGCAATAAACAAAAAACAAAAAGTAATAAGCAATCAATCAATAACAAATAAAAAATAGAAGTCCTACCTTTATGCCAGAATCAAGTTTTTTTTAAATAAAGTTCCCCTCCTGCCCCCCCCCCATCAAAACACTCTTTTTCTCCTCCCCCCCCCCGAATCAAAACTCTCCTCACTAAACAAAGCATAACCATCAATAAATAAAAAATAAAACTCAAGTCCTACCTCGGCCCGGGAAGTCAGCGGGCCAGCCAGCCGGTGCGGGAGGCCACTTGGCCAGGGATAGGGTGCAGCGAAGATCGGGGCGTCCCTTCGGCCAGGGATAGGGGCTGTGGGCATCCCTTCGGCCGGGGATAGGGGCTGCGAGCATCGGGTCCTGCTCACAGCCCGCAGGGAGGGCAAGGAGCATGCGCGCATACTTCACTGCGCGTGCGCGCAGCTGCCGGCAGTGTTTTCTGCGCTGGCCTGTTGCTCCGCCCCCCACTGCACTATCTACGCCACGCTGGGACACCGGAGACTCGGCAGAGCGGGCAGGATGGGACACTTTTTTCCCGCACTGTTTCCAGTGCACAAATTCGGTGCAATTAAGGTAAGTGCGCCGAAAAAAGGGGTTGGGGAAAATTGGGCCCATTATACCCAGAACTAATGTCGTTAAACCTCTCAGACACAGTCCCTTTGTAGAATTCCTTGCAGCTTACCTCTGATTTGCTAATGCTTTAACATAAAGGTTTGCAATGCTCAGCAATTTAAATGTATTGGAATTAGTCTGACTGACTTAGTTGCAAGGTACATCTTCAGTTTATTATCTTCTACTCCATATACTCTAAGTATCACTTTCCCTACTCTTCCTTTCACAATGTATTATTTTGCATTTTCTGTACTGAAATACATGTACCGCTTAGTCTGCTAACCAATGTGTCCTCCTGTCGTCTTCCGTAAGCATCATTACAATTTGCAATGTGTAATGTATGCACCTGAGAGTATGCTCACAGGTTTGTGGAGCTGTTGCCGCTTTCTTGCCAGGGTGTCCTGGGAGATGGAGCACGCGGTGTACACCGGTACGCTCGTGGCCTTCCGCAAGAGATGGGCGCTGGAGGGACTGGAGTGCATCATCTCTCCCCGCAACCACATTTTAATTTGATTTTAAATGTCTAAAGTTGAATTTGTTTATTGTGTCGGTTTTAGTGCCCCCCCCCCCACTTTTAACCAGGGGGCACTTGGATAATTTGTGTTTCAGTGCCCTAAAAAAATACAAGGGGTCACTTGTTTGAAAATGTTTGGAGTGCCCCCCCTTTAATCAGGAGACACTTGATTTAACGATTTAATTGTCTTCAACTAAAATAGTTGTGGAGCTGTTGCCGCGTTCTCGCCAAGGTGTCCCGGGAGATGGAGCACGCGGTGTCCACCGGTACGCTTGCAGCCTTCCGCAGGAGGTGGGCGCCAGAGGGACTGGAGTGCATCATACCCCTGGCAACCAAATTTTAATTTGAGCTAAGTTTCCTTTAAAGTTTTATTTGGAAATTTGTGGTTCGAGTGCCCGTACCAAAAGGGGACACTTGATTTAAAGTTATATATAAAATAGTTGTAAAGTGTTGCATTGTGAGTGGCTTAGCCAGTCATCTGATGTTCACAAGATTCAATAAAATCCCAGTCAGTTGGGTCTGGGTCATCCAAGATGAGGTATGCAGTTGTGAGCCGAGTGGATGAACTGGTAATGTGTAGTGAGATTGTTAAACATTCTTAATAAACCAACTAGTTCTCAATAGCAATGTGTTGCTATGAATTCTTAAGCAAAGAACCCATGAAGCAAATACATTACACAATGTTTAAATTTAAGAAAATGTAGAATAGTTCGAGTATGGTAGCATAGTGGTTGTGTTACTGGACTAGTAATCCAGAGGCCTGGACTCATTGATCCGGAAACATCTGTTCAAATCCCACCATGACAGCTGGGGAATTTAAATTCAGTCAATTAAATAAATCTGGAAAAAAAAGCTAGCATCAGTAATGGTGACCATGAGACTACCGGATTATTGTAAAAACCCTTCGGATTCATTAATGTCCTTTGGCATTATTCTACATTTTCTTAAATTTAAACATTGTGTAATGTATTTGCTCCATGGGTTCTTTGCTTAAGAATTCATAGCAACACATTGCTATTGAGAACTAGTTGGTTTATTAAGAATGTTTAACAATCACACTACACATTACCAGTTCATCCATGAGGTGATCTTATAGAAACATTTAAAATAATGAAAGGGATAGACAAGATAGAGGCAGAGAGGTTGTTTCCACTGGTAGGGGAGACTAGAACAAGGGGGCACAGCCTCAAAATACGGGGGAGCCAATTTAAAACCGAGTTGAGAAGGAATTTCTTCTCCCAGAGGGTTGTGAATCTGTGGAATTCTCTGCCCAAGGAAGCAGTTGAGGCTAGCTCATTGAATGTATTCTAGTCAGAGAGAGATAGATTTTTAACCAATAAGGGAATTAAGGATTACGGGGAGCGGGTGGGTAAGTGGAGCTGAGTCCACGGCCAGATCAGCCATGATATTGAATGGCGGAGCAGGCTCGAGGGGCTAGATGGCCTACTCCTGTTCCTAATTCTTATGTTCTTATTGGCTAGAACAGACTGGCGAATGATACTTAAAAAGGCTCGACAGTGGATAGGCAAGGCAAACATTTAAAGATCACATGGATGAACTTCAACAATTGTACATCCTTGTCTGGAATAAAAATAAAAGAGGGAAGGTGGCTCAACTGTGGCTAACAAGGGAAATTAAGGATAGTGTTAAATCCAAGAGGCATATAAATTGGCCAGAAAAAGCAGCAAACCTGAGGACTGGGAGAAATTTAGAATTTAGCAAAGGAGGACAATGGATTTATTAGGAGGGAGAAAATAGAGTACGAGAGGAAGCTTGATGGGAACATAAAAACTGACTGCAAAAGCTTCTATAGATATGTGAAGAGAAAAAGATTAGTGAAGACAAACGTAGGTCCCTTGCAGTCGGATTCAGGTGAATTTATAATGGGGAACAAAGAAATGGCAGACCAGTTGAACAAATACTTTGGTTCTGTCTTCACGAAGGAAGACACAAATAACCTGCTGGAAATACTAGGGGACCAAGGGTCTAGTGAGAAGGAGGAACTGAAGGTATTCCTTATTAGGCGGAAAATTGATGGGATTGAAGGTCGATAAATCCCCGGGGCCTGATAGTCTGCATCCCAGAGTACTTAAGGAAGTGGCCCTAGAAATAGTGGATGCATTGGTGATCATTTTCCAACATTCTATTGACTCTGGATCAGTTCCTATGGACTGGAGGGTAGCTAATGTAACACCACTTTTTAAAAAAGGAGGGAGAGAAAACGGATAATTATAGACCGGTTAGCCTGACATCAGTAGTGGGAAAAATGTTGGAATCAATTATTAAAGAAAAAATAGCAGCGCATTTGGAAAGCAATGCTAGGATCGGTCCAAGTCAGCGTGGATTTATGAAAGGGAAATCATGCTTGACAAATCTTCTGGAATTTTTTTGAGGATGTAACTAGTAGAGTGGACAAGGGAGAATCAATGGAGGTGGTGTATTTGGACTTTCAAAAGGCTTTTGACAAGGTTCCACACAAGAGATTGGTGTGCAAAATTAAAGCACATGGTACTGGGGGTAATGTACTGACGTGGATAATGAACTGGTTGGCAGACAGGAAACAGAGAGTCGGGATAAATGGGTCCTTTTCAGAATGGCAGGCAGTGACTAGTGGAGTGCCGCAGGAGTGAGTGCTGGGACCCCAGCTAGTTACAATATACATTAATGATTTAGATGAAGCAATTGAGTGTAATATCTCCAAGTTTGCAGATGATACTAAGCTGGGTGGCAGTGTGAGCTGTGAGGAGGACGCTAAGAGGCTGCAGGGTGACTTGGACAGGTTAGGTGAGTCGGAAAATGCATGGCAGATGCAGTATAATGTGGATAAATGTGAGGTTATCCACTTTGGTGGCGAAAACATGAAGGCAGAATATTATCTGAATGGCGGCAGATTAGGAAAAGGGGAGGTGCAACGAGACCTGGGTGTCATGGTACATCAGTCATTGAAAGTTGGCATGCAGGTACAGCAGGCGGTGAAGGCGGCAAATGGTATGTTGACCTTCATAGCTAGGGGATTTAAGTATAGGAGCAGGGAGGTCTTACTGCAGTTGTATAGGGCCTTGGTGAGGCCTCACCTGGAATATTGTGTTCAGTTTTCGTCTCCTAATCTGAGGAAGGATGTTCTTGCTATTGAGGGAGTGCAGCGAAGGTTCACCAGGCTGATTCCCGGGATGGCAGGACTGACATATGAGAAGAGACTGGATCGACTGGGCCTGTATTCACTGAAGTTTAGATGAATGAGAGGGGATCTCATAGAAATATATAAAATTCTGACGGGACAGGACAGGTTAGATGCTGGAAGAATGTTCCCGATGTTGGGGAAGTCCAGAACCAGGAGACACAGTCCAAGGATAAGGGGTCAGCCATTTAGGACTGAGATGAGGAGAAACTTCTTCACTCAGAATTGTGAACCTGTGGAATTGTTGAGGCCAGTTCATTGGATATATTTAAGAGGGAGTTAGATATGGCCTTTACGGCTAAAGGGATCAAGGGGTATGGAGAGAAAGCAGGAAAGGGGTACTGAGGTGAATGATCAGACATGATCTTATTGAATGGTGGTGCAGGCTCAAAGGGCCGAATGGTCTCCTTCTGCACCTATTTTCTATGTTTAGGGAAGGAAATCTGCTGTCCTTACCCGATCTGGCCGATATGTGACTCCAACAATGTGGTTGACTCATAACTGCCCTCTGAAATGGCCTACCGAGCCACTCAGTTGTACCAAATCGCTACAAAGACCATCACCACACCGACTGGAACGGTTGAAGGCAGCAGCTCACCACCACTCTCTCAAGGGCAATTAGAGATGGACAATAAATGCTGGCCTTGCCACATCCCAAGAACAAATATATATATTTTTTTAAATCACAGTATATTATTTACAAATTAAGTCGAAAGAAAATAACCAAAAATGGAAGAGATGGAAGCAAACAAAAAATATACGAGAAAGGGAAAGACAGGGTGGGCCGAAGCAACAACTTTTTATTTTAATTTTGGTAATAAAGGGTTATTATAGGCTACTGCTGACTTTGGGCATGACTGTAATACCAGGATTTGTGTCAGTGCCAGTGTATGAACTAAAAACCTCTAAAAAAGCACCAGCCCAGGGAGACTGGAATATCTCTGGGCCAGGTGGCAGAGTAAGGGTCAAGCACCCTTCTAACTTACAAAATTACCCAGTTTAAAAAAAAAAATAGATGTGTGGTATGGAGAGAATACAGACACCTAGGATTGATGTCAACTTTAGTAGCCCAGTACCAAAACCACGAGGCTACCCTACCTTGAAAGTAATTAACATGACAAGTACACGCTCACTAACACAAGGTTTACTGGTGTAATTTGCCCTGGTTCCATTTCTAGTTTTCCCAAATACAACGCAGACTGTGAAAGAAGCCCAAAGACAGATGAGAGGAATGACAACAGACTGTCAAAACCGGAAGATTTCAACTATTGGGCCGTAAACTGCAGCCTCCCCGGGTGTGTACGATGTGAGCACACACCCGAAGAGGCCTCGCAAATGCCGGTTCATGGTGCACAATGCACACGCGCCGAGAACCGTCATTTGCAATCTGTCTTTAGACAGATTGCATGCATCCCCAGGAGAAGGACATTCACGCGCAGAGATTTGGCTAACTCCTGCCCAGCGAAAGTCCTTCAAACGTCTGGTAAAAGCAGACCTATAGTCTAATTTTACCAGCGTAAGAGTTTTAAAACATCGAAAAATTTAATTCTTTCACTCATTTCTACATTTAAAGCCTTGTCCATTAAGGTAAATTTATTTTTAACTATTAAAACATATTAAATACATTTCCAAAAAAACATTTTTCCTAAAACATTTAAGTAAATTCAACTTCAATTAACTTTAAATGGGTGAGGTGTTTTTGCTTTTTAATTTATTCTGTTATGTTTGTGTTTTTGGGAGTATGCGCATTGATAGTAATGGGAGCTCATACAAACGGAGCTCACCATTATTATCAATGAGAATACTCCGTGTTCATTGGTGGTCCAGGCCCATATGATACCTGGGATGTGTGAGCCCATGTGCTGGTTTTGCATCTAGGCCTCGGACCTAGTATCCATTTCTCAAGGACCACTGGGTACCCTACGGAAAAAGATTTTGGTCGGAGCTGTCCACCCGCGTGAAACCTCCGACCGCAATTTTCAGGCCAATGTTTTGCACTTGTCATTTATGTTTAATGTATAAGCTGGTCGCACATTTCAATGTAATATTTTAAAAATAACGCCAAACTTGAGTAAAATGCTAACACAATTATACAATTGAGACCAAGGCTAAAATTACATCTGATCAGCATTTACTGCAGAATTATGCAGCACAAATATATACAAGAACATAAGAAATAGGAGGAGTAGGCCATACGGCCCCTCAAGACTGCCCCGCCATTCAATAAGATCATGGCTGATCTGATCATGGACTCAGCTCCACTTTCCCGCCCGCTCCCCATAACCCCTTATCCCCGTATCATTTAAGAAACTGTCTCTTTCTGTCTTAAATTTATTCAGTGTCCCAGCTTCCACAGCTCTCTGAGGCAGCGAATTCCACAGATTTATAACCCTAAGAAATTTTTCCTCATCTCAGTTTTAAATAGGTGGCCCCTTATTCTAAGATCATGCCCTCTAGTTCTAGTCTCCCCTATTAATGGAAACATCCTCTCTGCATCCACCTTGTCAAGCCCCCTCATAATCTTATACGTTTCGATAAGATCACCTCTCATTCTTCTGAACTACAATGAGTAGAGGCCCAACCTACTCAACCTTTCCTCATAAGTCAACCCCATATACATGGAGCAAAGTTCCTATTTAATTGAATCCGTTTGTATTCAATAAGTTAGGTCAATTAATAGGCTTGGTTATTGCAATTGATTAATCAGGTGCACTGGCACTTTTACATGGCACACTGTTTGAAGATAAAGGTTTCAATCCTCAGCAGCCTGATGCTCGTAAGGTGCATCTATCGAAACTCAAATTAATGCCTATTGACCTCTGACAATGTGGTCAGAACGGGTGACAATGAAGGGGCTATTGAGAAGCACGGCACCATGGAATCCCACACCTCTTCTTGGGCAGTCCCTCGGAGTTTGCATGTGACTGATGAGTCCGATGCGATACCTACAGTCTCTGTTGCAGGTGGGGCAGACTGTGGTTGAAGGGACGGGTGGGTGGGGTGCCTGGGTTGTCGTGCGCTCTACTTCCTGGCGAGAGAGGATTTGAGTATAGGAGCAGGGAGGTCTTACTGCAGTTGTACAGGGCCTTGGTGAGGCCACACCTTGAATATTGTGGACAGTTTTGTTCTCCTAATCTGAGGAAGGACATTCTTGCTATTGAGCGAGTGCAGCGAAGGTTCACCAGACTGATTCCCAGGATGGCAGGACAGACATAAGAAAGACTGGATCAACTAGCCTTAAATTCACTGGAATTTAGAAGAATGAGAGGGGATCTCATAGAAACATAATACTCTAACGGGATTGGACAGGTTAGCTGCAGGAAGAATGTTCCCGATGTTGGGGAAATCCTGAACCAGGGGTCACAGTCTAAGGATAAGGGGTAAGCCATTTAGGACCGAGATGAGGAGAAACTTCTTCACTCAGAATTGTGAACCTGTGGAATTCTGTACCACAGAAAGTTGTTGAGGCCAGTTCGTTAGATATATTCAAAAGGGAGTTAGATGTGGCCCTTATGGCTAAAGGGACGAAGGGGTATGGAGAGAAAGCAGGAATGGGGTACTGAAGTTGCATAATCAGCCATGATTATATTGAATGGTGGTGCAGGCTCGAAGGGCCGAATGGCCTACTCCTGCACCTATTTTCTATATTTCTATGTTTCCGCGTGCTCCCGGCGAAGAGACTCAAGGTGTTCGGCGCCTTCCTGGATGCTTCTCCTCCACTTTGAGCGGTCTTGGGCCAGGGATTCCCAGGTGTCAGTGGGGATGGTGCACTTTTTCATGGAGGCTTTGAGTGTGGCCTTGAAATGTTTCCTCTGCCCATCTAGGGCTCACTTACCGTGTCGGAGCTCTGAGTAGAGTGCTTGTTTTGGGAATCTAGTATCGGGCATGTGGACAATGTATTCGTACCACTGCTGAAAAATGTGCCCACTGCTTTGTCACTGTGTAGAAACCAAGGATCTCATACAGAATAAATATCAGAGAAAAATATTTCCAGTAACATTTGATACAGGATGTAATATTACAGGAGTAGAAGATTTTTGTGCCATTGTTCTGACTAGATTCAAATTATGTTTTATATGTAAAAAGGCAATGGGCTTAGCCGAATGTGCCGCCTTTATCTCCAAGCTGGGCTGATGAGAAAGTGAGGTGTGTCTCATCAGAGTAGCAACACTTTCATCCAACTCAGATATCTCAACCTATCTGCCAAGGAATAGATCAATAGTGTGAACTGTGGCTCAGTGGATAGAACTCTCGCCTGAGTCAGAGGTTGTGGGTTCAATCCCACTCCAGAAACTTGAGTACATAAATCTAGGCTGACACTCCAGTGCAGTGCTGAGGGAGTTCTGCACTGGCGGAGATGCCGTCTTTTGGGTGAGACGTTAAACCAAGGTGCTGTTCTCTTAGGTGAACATAAAATATCCTACGGCACTCTCTCAAAGAAGAGCAGGGGAGTTATCCCCAGTGTGCTGGCTAATATTTATCGCTCAATCATAAGAAAGTGTGTTTATCTGGTCATTATCACATTGCTGTTTTTGGGAGCTTGCTGTGCACAAATTGGTGGTCATGAAAGGCGCTATAAAAATGCAAGTCTTTATTTCTTGAGATGTAGAAGGAGTGAATGCTTGAACAGAGTATAGGTAGTAACTACTTTACAATTTGGGAGTAGACTGTCAATCAGGCTGTAATGGGTAATAACAATAATTACCTAACCCACTATATATATTTTTTTTTAATTCGTAGCCAATCGTTCCAATTCTTTGTCAAATCACAAACGCCAGAGGTCACCTTGCACATGCCAAGGATCACTCTGCGCCAATGCTCTTAGCCAAAAGGCCTAGAGCCACTGCACCGTTCCTGGAAGTACTGCAATACCAGGTTCGTGCCATGGAGGTGGATGGGTCAGGTCCCCCACACACCTCCGTGGAGGTGGATGGGTCAAACCTCCCCACCCACCCCTAACCCACTATATTGAAATTTAAGCTGCGTGTCATGCAGGCAATCAAGTAGACCATGTTCAAAATTATTCACCAGCCTCAATCTGTTCACGGTTATCGATTATTTAACAAGTTGCCCGAACAGCAGCAAGATTGTAATTTACTAAATGCAAATGATTACACAAGGTCTAAAATTCATAAACTGTAGCTCATTTCCTATGCTTATAAAGTAAATGAAATATGAAAAATAACTCCCCGATTGCCACTAATTGCCAATGGAGGAAGATTAAAGTTTATATCCCATCATTCTGTTGTTATTATTTTCGGTTATGTTGCATGTCTACATTGGGTTTCCTTTCCCTGATTTTCAGTTCCAAGTTTTGGCTTAGCTGCCGGTGCTAAGCTAGCCAGCAGTGCAGTGAGCGTCTACCCCCAATTTACCATGGTGGGATCATTCGAACAACTACTCAGAATGGACAGAACAGCTTTGGTCTTGTGCGGAGAGTCAATGTAATGGTGAAGCGTGCACTTAGAAGATAAGTGACTTCGTCTGGGGACAAATATTGTTTCTGATTCTATAACGCCTCAATGAATTTTAAAATTTGTTAACATTTTCCAGAGTGGTGGGACAGGGATCGGAGCGAAGAGGGGGCGAAGCGATGAGGGCTGGGGGTGGAGAGGATAATGAGAATGGCAAGAAAAAAAATGAAATGGAAGAAAAGCCAATGTAGAAGCCGGCGAGGGATTGTGTGGACAATAGATTGGTTGGAAAAAAATCGATGTGCAGGTACATGACGTGCTGGAAGGTTGTCCTGTTTGGCATTTGAGAGTCTTCGCCCGAAGGGAAGGCAGTGCACCATTCCTGATAGTAATAGGTGGCACTGCCTGCAGGATCGGAGAACAGATGCACAAGAACATGGGAACAGGAGGAGGCCATTCAGTCCCTCGAGCCTGTTCCGTCATTCAATGAGATCATGGATGATCTGTGACCCAACTCCTTATACCCGCCTTTGGCCCCGATCCCTTAATACCTTTAGTTAACAAAACATTATCAATCTCCAATTTAAAATGAATTGGTCTGGCATCAATTGCTGTTTGAGGAAGAGAGTTCCAAACTTCTACCACCCTTTATGTGTAGAAGTGGTTCCTAATTTCACTCCTGAAAGGTCTGACTCTAATTTTGAGACTATTCCCCCTAGTCCTGGACTCCCCAACCAGCGGGAATAGTTTCTCTCTAGCTACCCTATCTGTTCCCCTTAATATCCTGAAAACTTCGATCAGGTTGTCCCTTAACTTTCTGAACGTAGACAGCACACTAAGAAAGCTGGTATGGTAAGACCATCTGACAGTGTTGGGTAGTCAGTCCAAGACTGTATGCCACAAAGCACTCCACATTTGCCGCTCTCCCATATGTCACACCCACAGCAATCTACAGTTCTTTCCTTGCATCTCGTGTACACACACCTCAGCAAGGCACACCTTCAAGCTGCAACAAGCAATTTAAAGTCTGATCACACTCACATTTTCCAAGGACATAACAGCTTCAAGTCATTCTAAAAATAAACTGGCTGCATGTATATTTGCACCTTCAACTGCTTTTTTGCTTGTAAAACAGGGATGGCACATTGACGGCCCAATCCTAAACTGGATTGTTCCAAGCTAAGTTGCAGCTGTCTGGGCTTCAGTAGGTGGGGTGTGGGATATGTTTCTAAGAGGAAAGAGCCTGCATTCCATATTAGGCAAGTAGAAACTCTACCTTGTCTGGATTTCTCAGTAGAGACTCAAATATGGTGATTGTTATGTCTGTAATGCACTTATGAATGACTCCACGAGCCAATGTGTTGTACTCAAACTGTAGTGACCTTAGTCCTTTATTTGTAACTCCAGAGTGAGGCACGAGCATGGTGGGCAGCCTTTTATACTGGGCCCTGCACACCTCAGGTCTCCCACCGCAGTGCCCTCTGGTGGACAGTCTCCTGCCACCGGAGCAGGAAACCCTGATCTCCACCAGTTGCACCCTCTAGTGGTGTCAGCATTATATATATAGTGTAAACTTTACTGATAGTACATCAGGTAACAAGTCTCCATCTTATGCAACTATACAGTGACTACAGAGAGAGTATATCTATAGTCTGCATATATAACAATGATATCATGCTTTCCAAAGATTTCCCTTATCTGCACTTGTTCCTCAGCAACTGAAATTTCTAATGTTCAAAGTAATAGTTTAATCAAATTAAAATAGTTCGAACCTGAATTATCTTTTGTTATCTTTTAATGTTGAAGCTATTGCTTGAAGTTCAGCCACAAGCCCGAGCTTCAAACTGCAATTTGCGCCTAAACCTGTGATGTGAGATGAATACGGATTGTCCAGTCTGAGCAAGGACAGTTTACCCAATCAGGATACACCAAGGAGTAGTTTTCTTCAGCTTCTCCTGGTTTCTGTTCAAAAGGTTTTCCAAATTATTTTGAAAAAAAGCTAGAAAGCAAATTTCCAAAGCTTTACTTTGGTCAATCGTATAATTAAGTGCGCTGAGGCAGTGTATGTGAGAGAGAGAGAGAGAGAGAGAGAGAGAGAGAGAGAGAGAGAGAGAGAGAGAGAGAGAGAGAGAGAGAGAGAGAGAGAGTGAAAGGGCAATATTTGGGTTACACACTTATTTGTAGGCTTTGTATACCATAAACTTTAGAAAGTGAGAGAGCACGAGTTTATGGGGTCAGAGAGAGAGAGAGAGAGAGAGAGAGAGAGAGAGAGAGAGAGAGAGAGAGAGAGAGAGAGAGAGAGAGAATTTTCCAAAATTTTTTTCCTCCCTAAATTGGCCTGGGTTTTTGCCTCTCCCAGGAGATTGGGGTGGAGTGTAGAATGTTTCAGTATAACGGGTGTCGCAGTTGTGTGAAGCAGACTGGTTGGGCTGGGTGCTCTTTGCCTTTCCGTCATTGTTCATAGGTTTATATGTAACCTTTAGGGCTGCTGACCAAGGGCCGTATGGCTCTTTGTCAGCCGACGTGGACACAATGGGCCAAAATGGCCTCCTTCTGCGCTGTAAATTTCTATGTTTTTATGTTTCTAAGAGAGAGAGAGAGAGAGAGAGAGAGAGAGAGAGAGAGAGAGAGAGAGAGGTGGAGGAGAAACAATGCATCTTTCTTCACTATGTTACTTCAACTTTGAAAAATGTTGAATTTTTAAACCATCGAATGATCTCCTGTGTTTTTTGTTGAAAAGAGCAATACTTACATCTGGGAGACAGAGATTTTAATTTCTAACACCTCTGAAGTAGAGGGAGAGTGGAAAAAATGGAGATGGACAAAGAAAGTCACAAGTAGAGAGGAAGGCAGACGACCAATTCTTTCCTCATTTTAATTTGATTTTTTTTTACTCTCGGAGTTGAATTTTGAAAGCAAGCAATACCTCTGAGGGACACAGAGGTAGGGTAGGAGGGGGACATTGGCTGAGGCGAGAGGGCCTCTGTTCTGGTCTCATCACCTGCCCTTGGGGGGAAGAAGTGGGATTGGGAGGGTGGGAGGAATGGATGGAGGGTTTGAGGTGAATGTCTAATTACAACATGGCACGTTTATATCGATGGTTTTTATTATAAATGTGCACATAGGAATTTATAATGGAAATTAATAAAGAAGAATATAAAGTATGATTTTAACAGAGTTGCACCGGCAAGCCTTGGTCCAATTATCCTCCGTCTTCTAACCGCAGTTCAGCTGAAAATTACACATGGCCTGGACTCCACTTTGACTCTGTGTGCAAAGGCCATTGGAGATTGTCTCGGTTTTGTTTTTAATATAATGTTTCTGGTAAAATATTACTCCTTCAATAACATAAGAAATAGGAGGAGTAGGCCATTCGGCCCCTCGAGCCTGCTCCGTCATTCAATGAGATCATGGCTGATCTTCTACCTCAACTCCACTTTCCTGCACTATCCCCATATCCCTCGATAACAATGACACGTGATTATTCAACTTGGTAGAATGTTTCATTCATAAGAGTAATGTCCAGTTGCCTCCGCAGCTCCTCCATTCCCAAGAAAAGTGCAATGTACAATCTCGGACCTTACCTCTGGTTGTATCGCTTTAAATACTGGGACATCCATTAAAGTGATTTGACTCTGCAACACACAAGAAAATTAGCAAGTTATTTTAAATCTCAACTTTATTTTTGCAATGAGCGTGCGTGATCTTCCAGAAACTTTCCACATTATTTCAGTATTAATAGCAAATGTTTGTATAAACTAATCAAGAAAAGTCCTTTATCGTGAAAATATTTGGAATCATTACACGACTATAGGAAAGAATGTCTCCTGATGTAGTTTTCTTTATTGGTATAGAAATAGCATTTTCATTAGATTATATCTAACAAGGCTTTACTGGAACGACTATAATAAAACAATTAAGCTCATTTAATCAGTAACGTGAAGGTGTTTTAAGTTAATTCTCCAAATAGGTGTTCCCAGCACAGAGTCTCCTCCATCAGGAGTGGATATCGGGAAATCTCCAGTATGTTCCCCACAATTTTCCATCACAGAAAAGACCAAAATTGTTGGGATTGGCTCTGCAATTTCCTGCTCTGCACAAGTCTCCGATCCAGGAGTGCACATTCAGAAAATCAGCACTTCAGGTCTGCTCAATTTTAAACATATATGATCACTCATTGAAATTTATAAGTCAAGGAAATTTATAACTATTAGGATATAAAAATGTCCCACAGCACATCTGTGCTCACTCAGCAAAATGTAAAGCTCCATTTAAACCATTAGACATCAACAGTATATATAATATATTGCATATGGCAATATATTTTCTGTACTGTCTTCCAGCAATGTCTTTGGCCCCAATCGGCTAGACTAGGTGCTACAGTATGGTCATGATCATAGGCAGTCCCTCGAAACGAGGATGACTTGCTTCCACGCTAAAAAAGGATGAGTTCACAGGTGTTTCAATGAAGGACCTAATATTCCAGATCCTGAACTACATCCTGAAGGGTGGAAGATGCCTGTGCGTGGATTTTTTTTTAACGTGTGGTGGCCGTGGCTTGACGTAGCTAGGTCTTGGTCCAGTGGCAAGGATTACCCAAGACCCGCTCTGCTGCACGGACCTTGTGCACACACATATCGCAGTGTGGGCTCTATAGGGTGTTTCTACTTTGAGTGACGAGTAAAGGAAAATGGTATAGAATTCTAATTAGAAAGAAAGTTTGCAAACGAGAAAACGGTCATTTACAGAGGAAATGGGAAGGATTTGTGGCCAAGTGCTTTTAAGGGCAGAGAGCAGGTTAAAGTTCAACTGAAATTCAGCAGGGAAATATCAGCCAAACGAAGGTTGTTAAAATACCTGGAAGTGCAACACACAAAGACAGGAAACACATGAGCAAGGCTAAACTGAGAAAAGGGAACCACGTAAGAAAATAAACTGGAATGTCAGTTACTAAAATGTACCGAAGATTTAAATAAAACAGTAAGGGATCCATCAGTGGGATGCAACTCTTGTGTGGCGATTCGAGACGCAACCACTGCAGAGGAGAAACTGGATAAACCACCAATGGTGCAACAGTTCAGTGGGCGGGGGGGGGGGGGGAGAAAGAGATTGGTAATTGTTAAGTCCTGACTCTAATGTACTGACTTACACGAGACACACGCTGAAGTCAAGGTCACTCAGGACCTGTACCTTTAATTCCAGCTCTCCAGTGCTGCACTTGCCCGAGACCTCCCTTTATATAACTCAGTGGGACAGGTATGGAGTGTCTCCTGCAAGTGCACCCCTGGTGGTAAGGTATGCTTATTGTTACAGGTCATATCCAGTTACAGTCATGTATAGTATGGTAAGATACAGTTATATACAGTAATGTGAGATGCATGGCAGTAATGATGTTGAAAAGTCCAGAAAGAGATCAGCAAAACAGTAGTTATGGCATAAAATGAGGGAAGAATTTAAGAAGTCAAGAATGAAAGAGAACTCTATTTGTCACTCTCTATCTTCTTAACCTCAACTAACTAGGAACTACTGCAGATTATAGAATCATAGAAATTTACAGCACAGAAGGAGGCCATTTCGGCCCATCATGTCCGTGGCGGCCAACAAAGAGCTATCTGGCCTGAACCCACTTTCCAGCTCTTGGCCCGTAGCCCTGCAGGTTACGGCACTTCAAGTGCACATCCATTTTTAAATGTGGTGAGGGTTTCTGCCTCTACCACCCTTTCAGGCAACGAGTTCCAGACCCCCCACCACCCTCTGGGTGAAAAGATTCCCCTTCAAATCCCCTCTAAACCTCCTACCGATTACTTTAAATCTATGCCCTCTGGATGTTGACCCCTCTGCTAAGCGAAATAAGTCCTTCCTATCCACTCTATCTAGGCCACTCATAATTTTATACACCTCAATAAGGTCTCCCCTCAGCCTCCTCTATTCCAAAGAAAACCCCAGCCTATCCAATCTTTCCTCGTAGCTAAAATTCTCCAGTCCAGGCAACATCCTCGTAAATCTCCTTTGTACCCTCTCCAGTGTAATCACACCTCTCCTGTAATGTGGCAGTGTTTTATACAGTGTCGATGAGTGTCGATGTTCTAAGTCGCTGCTAAAATGTCGGCATAACAGCAATTACTACACTCCAGGTGGTGAGGAGTGTTTTGAGAAGTTACGAGGAGTTCATTAAATTCAAATATTTATTTTTGGTAAATGCACGGTTTTAAACCCAGTTTTCGGTCTGATTTTTGTATCCGGCCAGAGAAAGAGAAAAAATAATAAAGGCCACCAGATCCACTCAGCAACAAATAAAGCTATCGCAGTCCAAATGATCAGCCTAATAAATGCTGGCTTGGATATTGCAACAGCCGAGACTAGGATTGGGATGTTGCATTGTGTCAGCATTGCACTGGAATGTGTCGACTTACAGCAAATTCCTCAGGTGTGACTTTAAGTACATCAAATACAACGGCATCATAGCTTTTCATAGCGTAATCAGAGTACTGTCCATCCAGAGAGTCAGAGCTGCTGCTGCCCTGAAAAAAACAAGAAAACATTCAATGTAACTCCGACTCCTCCGATTGAACATCAGACCTAAACCTTCCTTCTTGTAAAATTCCGTCATGCAGTCTCCAAATTTATCACAAAAAGTAAAAGAATAGTGTGCGGTTTCGAACTTGGGAGCAGATCGGGAGTTGCATTATCCCCAGAGATTGGACGATACATTGGTAAAAATCCTGCATATGTGTACGCTTCCTGTTGTCATGAACTTTAGTCGTGATGTTATGTCAACATTCAGAATGAAACTCCGACAAAATTGTCTGTAACAATGTAATTGCAGGCTCTGGCCAGTAGGTTGCTCTGTGGAGCAAGTTTCTGAAGGCTCGGCCAAAACTCCGTTACTATCTTGTACACAAGAAACATGTGCTTATCAACAGACCGTGAGCAGCATCACAGGCAATATACATATAATGATAACTGCCCTTATTACAGCCAATACAATATCTATAAAAATATTTTAAGCTCATTTTCTGTCACAATCCAGCTCGAAAAAGAAACATATAAAATTCTGACGGGTTTCGACAGGTTAGATGCAGGAAGAATGTTCCCAATGTTGGGGAAGTCCAGAACCAGGGGTCACAGTCTAAGGATAAGGGGTAAGCCATTTAGGACCGAGATAAGGAGAAACTTCTTCACCCAGAGAGTGGTGAACCTGTGGAATTCTCTACCACAGAAAGTTGTTGAGGCCAATTCACTAAATATATTCAAAAAGGAGTTAGATGAGGTCCTTACTGCTAGGGGGATCAAGGGGTATGGCGAGAAAGCAGGAATGGGGTACTGAAGTTGAATGTTCAGCCATGAACTCATTGAATGGCGGTGCAGGCTAGAAGGGACGAATGGCCTACTCCTGCACCTATTTTCTATGTTTCTATGTTTCTAATTGCTATTGACATCAAAACACAATACAGATTGAACCTCCCTTATCTGGCACCCTCAGGTCCTGGCCTGTCCCGAACGAGGGATTTTGCCGGATGAGGGGAGGTCACGTGTTTGGGTGGACTGCGCCTTTAAGTGCTGTTGCTGGGGTAAGTGTGTGCTTGCGCGCTGATTGACTGACAGTCGGTCCAGCCAATCAGTCAACCAACATGCAGAGGGCCTCGAAGAGTCGGCGGGCCCAGAAGAGAAATCGGGCCTCAAAGGGATTATTTTGTTAACGTTTAGGTGTCTACGCCATGATCTGGGTCTGGACATCGAGGTGGTGTCATTTCCACCACTTGATTGGCCACACCAGGGGAACCTCTCCCAATTCTACACGCTATCCCTCCGAGGGCCTGGAAAGTGGGCTTCACTCCAGCCCCGCCCGCTCATTCGATGATGATCTTATTTGAGCCAGACCAAAGGCCGTAGAGGAAATTCTCAGAGGTGGTCAGGGTCCAGCAGAACCAACTCCTAACTCTGTGGCTCTTCCAGTACATTCTCACGGCAAGTGAGCACTTTTAAGTGATGTGGATTTTTTTGGTCCCTTAACGAGTTAGCGCAAAACAAAGAATCCTGAAATTGCCACCAGCTCTCTGGTTATCTGAATTAGATGGTTGGTAACTCTTGCTCTTGCCAAAATCTATATGCATTATTTTTTCACATCTTTGTACTATCTGGGCCCATCAAAATGCAGCAAACAGCCATATGCTCTATAAACAACCGTCTTCAGAGCTGGCAAGCCCCAAACATCAATCATGTTGGGAATTGGGCAAAAACCTCACCGTCACCAATCTCCTCTCCTATCTGACTTCCTCCACCTCGCCCTATAGAAAATTTAACATCCACAAAAGTTCACGCAATCTTCAAAATGGCCAAGTCTTTTGCACAGTCATCCAATCCACTCCCGCCATGTGGAATACAATACCACGACTGTTGATTGAAAGGGGCAACAGGCTGTGTGGTATTAACAGTCCACAAACATATCCGACGTACAAGAACAGCTTTCATTTATATAGCGCCTTTAACGTAGTAAAACATCCCAAGGTGCTTCACAGGAGCATCAATCAAAATTTGATACAGAAGGAGATCAATATCCAAATTAGAAAAAATAAACTAAATCAGATAGTAAAATCTCAGGAAATTGTATGGGTCAGATCATAGCAGACATTGAGACAGGACATAAACAACCATATAATGCAGACATCCAATGGGTTTGCTTTAGTCTGAAAGCTATTAAATATCATATTTTATCTCCTATCTCAAGAGTGTCATTTACAATTCCGGAGATATTTTTCGCATTACTTTTCTTGCAGCTCCCTGATCTACATGCGTTGAAAACTCAATGACCTTTTTTTAGTTTGGATTGGGATGACTTATGTGCATCTGTGTGGAGCAGTTACTGGGTTACAAGGATAAACGGGGCGGGGGGGAAATCAATGGGGAATAGCAAGGAAATGAAACGGCAAGGGATTAACACGTGACATCATTAGAGGAGGGCTGGACACCGCATCGCTTACTGTGGAACAGAAAAAGAACAAAATACTTGCACATTAGATTTGTTTCTGCTTTTTTTTTACAAAATTGCATCCACTATGTGACACACCAATAGCTGTAGGACAAGGTAATAGCCCTATAATCAGTACCATGCTGTGGCTTCTTAGGTTTCCGTTTCATATGCTCAAACACGTCAACTGCCACCTCATCATCACTAAAATGATGTTGTGTCTCCATGGCGATGGTGCTAGGGCCCAATACTTAAGAAACTAAAAGATCATTTACATTTATATAATGCTCCTCGTGTAACAGGGCTCTTGACAAAGGGGAAAGGGATCAAGGACACGAGGACAGCCAACAGCACAGCTGAAGAGGTGGGTTATAGGCAGCAAAGTACAATGGCATTGGAAGAGATTTCCAGAGGGCAGGAGCATAATGGTTGATAGATTGCACTCCAATGGTGTGTGGGTGAGGTAACTCCACAGAGAGTGTGGAGGCTCCTGGTTGGGACATATAGCTCTTTCAGGATTTGATGTTGAACAGGCAATTAGACAGAATAGAAAGAGCCCTCGAGTTAATAATGGTAATGTAGATATAGAATTGAGTGGCAGCAATATAAATGTGGATGTTCTTATCACGGGTAATATAAGAACATAAGAAATACGAACAGGAGTAGGCCATATGGCCTCTCGAGCCTGCTCCGCCATTCAAGATCATGGCTGATCTGATCATGGACTCAGCTCCACTTCCCCGCCTGCTCCCCATAACCCCTTATGGTTCAAGAAACTGGATGTAGATGATGAATAGGGGACGAAGGACTGACCCTTGGGGCAATAAAGAGAGTTGATTGCAGAGATTTTAAAATATGTATTAGGAGAGCACAGGGAGAGAGAGAGAGAGCGCGCGCGCGAGGGAGAGAGAGAGAGAGAGAGAGAGAGAGAGAGAGAGAGAGAGAGAGAGAGCGCGCGCGAG